>NC_135781.1:3883581-3910207 GCF_028453695.1 Augochlora pura
AAATTCGCGTTGATTGCGCGAGAACGCATGAAATATGGTCGAACGTGTCCGCGTTGGTCCGCGAGCTTCTTCGGGGACGTATGGGACGCGCGGCGATTGGACCGCGCGTGCCGCTGTTGTATTATAAAACAATGTGAAGCCTCGCTCCTATTCTGAAGTATTTAGTGTAACACGGATAAACAGTTAACGCTTAGACCGTATGCATACTCTGTACGCGCGCGTGGACAGACTGCACTTCGCGAACGGCGCTTTCATCTCCCCCGGGAGTCGCTGCATGAACAAGCATCGCTGGTGACCAGCATACCGCGCGGAAATTGAAAGACGGTTAGCGAGCGGAAGAGTGTGCCAGCGTTCATCGATGATTCACTCGATGATCAATTGGGACTTCTGGTTAACCGTCTCTTCATTTCCGAACGGTATTTCGAAGATGCAACGTTCCCTCCGTAATATCGCGCGCACGGGCGTGCTGCGACCCCGCCCCCATGGACTGGCGGCTCGCCGGAGCCGCGCTACTGGCCGCTCCTCGCGGTAGGCGGACGGAGGGGCGTGGCCAACGGCGACGCTGACGGAGGGAACACGGTATTGAACGGACAAAGCGGCTCGCGGAGATGGTTCCCGGTTCGGCGGACACCCTGTACACGCGCGCGCAAGCGCCGTATGCGTAAGGCACTGTAAGATTAACCAGCAAAAATGTTTCCTACGAAGCGACGAGTTCTCTCTATATCATACAAAGCGGCTCGTGGCTATGAGAAGAAGTTTCTTAGGCCTATATAGTTTTGAGATCGTGTAATATATAATACGTATATAGCTACACGTTACACCTTGCACACGCTATACGTGTGCATGTTTGCGCGCGTACGTGCGCGCGCGTGTGTAACGCGTATCTATATACGTCCATATACGTGTATGTATATTAAGGACCTAAGAATCAGGTATATTAAGGAAATACGCGTAGGCGAACGAGGAATGTATGCTACTATGCGTGTGCGTGTGTGTTTGAATGTATCCGACGAGAAAGTTATCGGCTGTAACGAATGCGTGTGGATTTACGGAACGATGCCCTGCGACCCGACGCGACCCGCCGCCGCGCCAGCAGCGGAAGCTGACAAGTCGACTGGTTGGAAGTTCGACGGGTGTGCTGGGAAGTTTGGACGACGCGGCGACCACCGCGACATGTCCGCTGCCGCGGCCGCGCGTTCGCGTTGGTCAACGGGCGTGTGTCGCGCCCCGAATCGTCAAGGCGGGTTGAGACGCGCACGATTCGAGGTTGAACGCGCGGATCGGATCGCTTTGAGCTGCCTCTCCTCGAGAGCGCCGAGCCGCGTTCCCACGCGTGAAAGCGATCACGCGAGACGCGGGGCTCTGTCACGGTCCGAGACGCGATCGTGGCACCGAAGCGCGCTCGACGGGGGGGAAGGGGGCTCCGAGCGATCGACTGCCACCCCCGGCGTGTGCACCACGGCCTCCGTTCCGAACCTCACGGCCGGTTTTTCGTACGACGTGAAACTCATTCCTCGCGACGCTCGGGACGCGTCGAAGCGCGCGAACGGTCCGCGAAGCTGTCCCGTTTCTTTTAAGTTTCCTCCCCGCTCCCACCGCTCCCACCCCGTCACACGCTCGTTTTTCGCGGGCGGCCGAGCAAACCGAAAACCCGTTCGTTCCCGTCCTCCTTCCCCTTCCTTCTCTCTCCTTCCTTCCCCCACCCCTCGAGATCGATTAGCTTGTAGACGCGCGACCTGACCCCGACGGAGAACGCGGCAGATAGTTTAAGGTACGATTACACGCGTCGAGGACTGTCTCCTCTTGTTCCTATATTCCGTGTCGTTTCTTGTTTCTCCTTCTTTTTCTGTTTTTTTTTTTTTTTTTTAATTTCTAGTTCCCCGCGGTTTTCTTCTACTTCTTTCTTTTTCTTTTTTATACTGCCGAAAGCCTGCGATTCGCGCGCGACCAGGGTTCATAGGCTTGACGCAGCGACACAGACAACGCGAGCAACCTAAGATTTTCCTTGCGATTATCGCGTTTATAGGGTTAGACGCGGGCTGTACGGTCACCGTCGCTGCAACCGGTCGACGGGTTCGCTTCGAAAAGTCAGCCGAGAGCGGGAACAATGTTCTTTGAAAAGAGATCTTTACTTCGCTGTGACTTTTGATCGAATTTCGAAAGGAAAATCGGAGTTGCATCCGATTCGAGTTTCTGTAAATTCTTGTGTAAAGCGCGTGGATTTCTTCTCGTTCACGGCTCGCTTTCCCGCGCGGACTCGCGTCGTTCCCGACGGCGTCGCGGCCGGCCCCCGTAATTACACTGCGTTCGAGAGACGGGCGAAACTCGGCGTACATCTTCCTTCCGGCCTCGCCATCGACGACCGCGAACGATCGTACAAATCCCTTCCGTTTCCGACGCGTCTCTCAACCTCGGTTCGCCTCGTTTCCGGTTCACGTTTCCTGCCGTTCCGCGGTTCGATCGTTCTCGACTGCCCCCACCCATCCACTGCCTGTCGACCGACCGCCTCTTTCAGTTCTCTGTCCAGAAACCAAGCAAAAGAAACGCGACCTCTCTCACACGACTGCTCAATATACTAGATTGCTCAAGCTCCGTGCCCGTGATCTGTAGATAACGGGAAAAAATACTGTCTCCGTCGGATCGCGAAGACGGCACATCGCGGTGCACAAAAAGACAGAAGAACAATGATTTCTTTTTTCAACGAAGACAAAAGCGTTCCCCTCTCCGACGGCGTAGTCCGGGGACGTCAAGCTCCGGTTCGCGCTCCGCGAGCGAAACTTCACAGGGTAGGGCGGGGCGGAACGCCTCGGGCGGGCGTGGTCTCGCCATCCTCTCCGTGGGGCGTGGCCTATTCGCTCTCGTCCTCGCCGGAGCCAGAGCAACGCTACGCGGGGCAATCCGTGCCCGTAGGTAATCTCTTTTCTCTCTTTCTGTCACCGTTTCACGTACACATACTCTCTCTCTCCTTTTCTCCCTTTTTCTGTCACCGTTTTCTCTCTCGTTTTCGCGTTCTCGCTCCGCCATTATTCTTTCGGTCCACCCTCCGAACGGTTCGTGTACCAGCCCCTCTCCCGACTCCACTCCCCTGCGACCAGAACCTTTTCCTTTTTCCGCGTGCAGTTTTTTAGTCGCGCGATCAAACCGCGATCCCACACAGACGGTAAACGCCGACCTACTTCCTCGGAGAAACCACTAATTTTTATAGGGATCTTGTAGAGAGGTTTTTCTACGCTGAACGTATTTTGCATAAGGACAAGCAAGGGTCGAGAGATATTTTAAACTATCACGTATTGTTATAACCCGACTGTTAGAATTACCGTAATTACTTAGTATTGTTGCGTTTAGCCCGATCGACAGAGAAAAGTTTGACGGACGCAAGCCTTTCTCCGCCCTTTTTGCTCCGCCCTCCCCACTGCTCCTCCCCCACCCCTATACGCCCATTTCTCCATTCGATCCTGTCACACCGCGCGCGTTTGTCCAAGAAGACGCGAACTTCTTTTCTCACGATCCGTCGGGAACGATCGCTCGCGAGTTATTCTACCGGCGATCGTTCGCCGAATTATTCCGTCGTCCCCAATGCGCACGCGCGCGACCGCCGCCGCCGCGAACGATTCGCGCCAGGATCGTCCATTTACCGGCGATCGACAAACACAGCGGAGCCGCACGAATCCGTTCCGGCGGTTACTCCCGCGCGCACGATTTTCCCCGCGGCGGAAAAGCGGCACACGCGCAGCGACCATTTGACTTGTTCGTAAGACGGGTGAACGTTTTTTTTTCCTATTATTTATTTTTTTTTGTATATACATTATTGTCGTATTTATTTGTCAATAAAGAGCTTGCGAAACGCGGACGCCAACGGTGTTTCATCGACGATTTCGTTCCCTACGACGCAGCGCGGCCACGCGGGACGGGGATGTTTAATACCAAGCATTCTCGCGCGACGATGTCGGAACTTGCGAAATTATTCATTATTATGTACGTTTTATGTAGCAAGTGAACACAGTGTCGATGATTTTTTAAGCGAATGATTTTTTTAAATAACGAGTCAAAGTATTTCAGAGACGACAGAAGATACGCTGAGATTGAAATAGGTTCTAATTTGTTATTTAATTTATTATGTTATCAGAATCTGAAATGTTTTTGTATTTTGGATTACAACGAATAGTTTTCTATGCTCTTTTTCTGTTATTCGAAATCAGCAAAATATGAAATTAAAAGCTAGGCTCGAGTCCCTTGTTTTTTTTGGAAATTGGGAACTGGTAGGAAGGAATTATTTCTGTTAACCCCTTGCGCTATTATAACGAGTCGGACTAAGAAAATAAATTCTTCTGTTACCAAAGCTTAGAAACGAAAGTACGTAAAGACAATGAAAGGAACGAAAATTGTCTGGTCCTTTTATTAAAAATATTAAGGATAAATAAGCGGCGATCGACGCAGCGTGAAAGGAATCGTACTGCAAGGGGTTAATAAGGGAATCGCGTTTATCCTACTTTTGCGAGGGTGTATACTATGGGTGGCTTGAGGGAAATCGGTTTTACACTTTTCTCTGTGCCATCTTCCGAGCAACAGACTGTATTTTGATAGCCGGCGATTATTCCTGATCCTCGCTTTGCTAATGGTTCCTCCAACCGCGCGTGTATGTAGGTGTTGATAGAAAGTTGTACCAAACTTATGGTTGCACAGAGGTCTACGTTCGAACGAAGAAGGAAGATGGTGTTGGTAAAACATGCTTCTATACTTATCGAGGAAAATATAGACTTCGAAGAAGAAGAAGAAATAATGGATTAAGATCTGGAGGACTACATACAACCCCATGAACAACTTACTGGATGCTTATTTATTTCGAGGAAAATTATTGTTAGAACGCTTATTTATTTCGAGGAAAATTATTGCTAGAACGCGGATGTAATTTTCTATATTAATTTTATCGCTTAAGTGTTTTTTTTATATTGATTTTATCACAAGATATTATCGTTAATTTTTTGATCATCGTAACATGTATACTTTGTGATTATATTTGCATTTAAAATGATTCTTTTACATGTAGGATCCAAAAGATGCTCATAGCAATGCGTGAACAGTTCCGAGGTATCCGTTCTATTAAAAATTGAATTTAGCAAATTAGAAATAAATAAAAAGATGAACTAAATAACAAAAATCAGCACGATTTGCAATGTAATATATTTTCAAGCTTAGTGTAATTTTTTCTCAGTAATCTTTTTTAGTTTCCTTCATTGCTTTGCGCAATTTGTTTTATGGTTTCGAAATTAGGATGCCGATTTTATGCATTTATGACGAAATTGGTTGAATGCAATTTAAAACACAGGAAAGATTAAAAGAATTCAAATATGTCAATATATTATATTATCCTTAATCTATGAAGGTTATGACAGAAAGAGTTATCTAACTTTTTAGATTTTATTTGTTCAAACTAAAGGAGTCGATTTTTATTTTGCATAAAAATTTGCAGTCTACTCATTATTACCTCCTAGCGTAAATAACTTTGATATACTTTTACCTATTATAACAATAATTATTCAGATCAATACCATGCACCAACATCATATACCATAAAATAAATAAGCGTCCAATGATTTGAAATCAAGAATTCTGAAATCTGTAAACGAAACAAGAATTGTCTTATTAAGGAAAACATTAACGACAAATAAGTGCTAATCAATGCAGCGTTAAAATGACCTCTTATCATCCTATGCTATCGTATCAATAAAAATCAATTTCGAATTCGGACAATTCAACTATCACAAGCGAAAGCGTTATGGCAAATCGGTCTCCGATAAAACCAGCCTCCCGACCGCCTCTCCGGACTCAAAATTGCACGCCGCGCGGCGCGTTCGCCAGGAGAAATCCGCGATCGCGTGTCGTTCGGCAAAGCTTCATTTATAGAATCGCGTTCGGCGCGCTGTATGGATCGTTATTCAACGGGACGGGTCGCCGGCGCGTAGCGCACGCGGCTTTGAAAATTTTCCGGCTGTCACGGCTTATTGTCGGAGACGTCGTTAGCCTTTCCACGAAACCTCGGGGTGTCCTGTCGCGCGATTATGCCACGGCGTCGCCCCCGTCGCTTTCGAGCGCTAGAGACGCGCGCGAGAACTCCTTTTCGGGACGATCCACCGAACGATTATGTCCGCGGGGCCCGCCCTCGTTTCGCAACGCCGTCGATTATCCTGGCCGGAGGGGTGGGGGGAGGTCCACCGCGGGCCTGGAAACTCGCGGAATCCCGGCTCTCTTGGTCGGACAAGGCTGCGCGCGCGCGCGCGCTCGCGAAACGTAATTGGAATCCTCGTTCGGGGTCGCGCTGGAAAGCGGCGAATCGCTCGCGATTTTTCAGGGAATAACTTTTTTTCGTTCGACGGTCGCTTTCACTGTCGCCCTCGCTGCCGTCCGAGTGGAAAGTGCCGGTCGTCCCGCACGCAGTTCCGATGCGTTTCGAAAGGGTCCGTCGGATCTCGTTTGTCAAGCTTTTAAAGATCGCCCGTCTAGCGCGCGGTGTCCTCTCGCTTTAGCTCTTTGCGCTCGGAGACAGGTTGACCGGGGATCGAGGCTACTTCTGGCTGAGACACGGTATTTACAATTTAAACGACGTATTAGCGCAATTAATGCGTATGAAATTTATGTTATATGATAATTATATTTTTAACAGTTCTGGGTGAGTTACAGTATCTATATCTTAAATGATTTCTTAGTATAATTTATGCGTGTAAAATTGAATTTATATAACAACGATATTTTTAACAGTTCTGTAAAAATTGACGAATTCGATGGTGTAAACATTTTGTTGAAACATCGTGTAACTATCTTGTGTAATAATCCAGAGTCGCCGTTCGAGTGCAAAGGGTTGATAGCAAGGGATGAGAATTTTATTGCAATTTAAAAGAAAAGAATGATAGCTATACTTAATTGTTTGTTACTGGTAATTTCCATCACGAGTCGGACTCGTTAAAGTACGGTAAGGGGTTGAGTCCGTTTTCTCCTGCTATAAATCTGTAATTTTTCGGGGTCCACTTTCAGAGGAAACTTCCGAAGAATAAATCCCTTCGTCGATCATCCGCGACGATCATTTTTGTTCCTCGACGTTCAAGACTGACGAAACGAAAGCCGTCGGGACGATATCGACGCGCGGCGTCGCGAAGATTGCGATCGCGCGCGCACGATTCATAACGTGCGAACAATCGGCACAGGTTGGTGAAAACGTTCGTTGATCGTGGCGCACCGCCGGCAGCGATCCATCGATCGGCGGATCCATCCCGATCGTCCCACGTCTACCGACTAACCCCGTTAACTGTAATGTACTGTATTTCTGATTATGCGATACGTTACGCTGTACGCGACCTGGAGACAGAGGTTTATTTAGCGAATACGAGTTTTTTAATAAAAACGCTTTTTTTGTGAAGGAGACCACCGCGTCGCTCTTCCTTTCTCTTTGATCCTACATTTCATCTCGTCGAACGCTCGCTGGTTACCAAATTACGAACGAAAAAATTGCGTTCACCGGAAGAATCGGAGCGCCAAGCTTGAATTTAATTTTATGCTATTTTTATCGTAGTATTATATTATACAGTATCTTAAATATAATATGTACATTGTTGTTATAGTAAAAATATCTCATGGTAATATTTCTTTGGTATTAGAATTTGTAATAGGAAAAAGCAGAAATAGCTTGGAAAGGGTTGAAGCTGCGAAAGGAATATAATATTGTATAATATATATATACTATAAAATAAATTGCATAAAATTTGAATAAATTCAGTTTTGTCGCAGTTATAAAATATTACTTATCTGACTCAGAATTTCTAGTATTAAATATTAATTATTTACCAATTTTCATCACAAATGCATTAAAATCGCATTTTATATATAGCACAAGAAATAGCGTCGATAAGATCACGTAACAAACTTTTATATCGTTTTATTTCCTTTATTTTCCTAATACAAAAATTTAATACTCCTCTCTAACGAATATAAAATCCAGTTATTGTCATCCCTTTGGAATCTTTTGCGTATTGCGCTAATGCAAAGCGAGTGATCGCATTCACGTCTTCGTCGTCGTTAGGTAAGTACAAATATAGACGTTAAGACATTTTACGTAAACGTGATCGCACTGTAGCATTGCTCACTCATTTCCGCTGATTTCACGTCCGAGACATTCTCGCGTTGACGCCGCCGGTGATTCTTTATTTCAGACGACTATCTCTCTATCTATTTATCCGTCTTTGTCTCATTCGAATCAGATAAATAAGAGGCTGAATTATTACATTGTACCGGGACAAAGGACCCAGACGAGTGATTCAGACGATTGTCGCGGCAGAACGTTAGCGGATGCTGCACGCAGTCTTTGTGCCTAAACAGCCACGGCGTCTACTAATTTACAGAATGAAGTTGTTGGGACGTTATCGGATGAATTGTCAATTGTTCCGCGCGAAGGCAGTGTGCGTCTGCTACGGTGATCCTCGCACTCGAGGAAACTGCCATTTATGGTACTGTCGGGACTAGTGTCTGCGGAGCCGCCCGCAAGAACAGAGCGCAATTCCTAAATGGATTCGGCGAGTCGTATTGATATCGCGATGAGGTCTACCTTTATGTTATGGCGTTATGGCGTCTGCCTTTATGGTAAATAGATTATTGGTTCGCGTTATTAGCGTCTTATGTTTCTTTTTAGCTTTGGTCTTTGAAAAATCGGGATAATTAATGAACGGGGTTGTTATCAAATTGTTCTGTTATATAATTTTTTAAAAAATTTTTGTTGCCTATATTTCTATTATATAATTTTTTAATAAATTTTTGTTGCCTATATTTCTATTATATATTTTTATTATGAATTTTTATTGATTATATTTCTATCAAATATTTTTATTATGAATTTTTATTCTATAAATTTCTATTATTTATACTTTTTATTATATATATTTTTCATTGTACAGGGTGCTTCGTCTAACCGAGTACAGTTGCGAATTAAAAATGAGTACAGTTACATACAAATAAAAAAATGTGTAGACTGATTTTAAAAGATCAAATTTTACATCTTTCATCATTATACGAATGAAAAATTATTAATTCTACGTACAACATATAAAGCTTCCAGATTCCGAATATATAACAGAAAAATTTTTTGAAATATTGCCTTTTTGTATTACAATTTTTTAATCTTTTTTTTCATTTTTTTTCGCGTTGCTCGAAGCACTGTACGCCGGTGGAAAGACGCTTCAGTTCCAGCGATTTCTCGTCTCGCTTCCCGCGATCGCACCGACACGGGGTCCTCTCCTGGGTGTGCGGGCTGCAACCCGCTCACCGCGAGAGCCCGACCTCGATTCACGTTTCAAGAACGTGCCTCCGCGCGTCACGACTCGGAATCGTCCCGACCTTTCCGATCCTCTTATTCCACGATGACGATTCCGCTGTCGGAACGTCGCGGGCTTCGAGCCACGGATTCCAGCCGCGATCGTGTCCGCCGAGAGCCTACGCGGAGATTTGACTCGGAAGAGTGGATCGCGGGAAAGAAATAAACAATATATTATACGTCCATTAGTACAACCACGGTTTTTAACACTAGATTGCCTAAGCAAGTCATTTCGACTGCCTTTCAATTTCAATTAGAAAAATAATTATGTAAATAATGACACAGCTTCTTATAATTTTGCGACTTTTTCTACAACATATAAATGCGTTTATTAATCATTGTTGTTGTCCCCCCCCCCCCCTTCGTCATTTCCGGTATATATATGTGTGTTGTACCTATATTGCCGAAAAGCAGTCATTTTCCCGTTTTCAAGTTTCCCGTCTTTCTAGTGTTAAAAATTAGGCAACAGGTACGAGAGACGAATTCACTCGGAGATAGTGAGAAGGAACCTCGCATAGAGAAGAAGGAAGTCGTCTCGTCAACGTGCAGAGGACTATCATCTCTTCATCATGGTTGCCCAAAAGCCATCTATGTATCGCCATGGGGATTACGCTCTTAGAGTCCCATTTCCAACAGCCTGATCGATGCCGTCTCCGTTTCCTCGCGGCCTGTGAAATCCGCAAGCGGTTACATTTGTCAGGCGTTTTCCCGCCACTGGCGACGCGAACGGAGTCGGCGGGGCAAGGCTCTCCTCGAGAGCGGCCGAACGGTACGCATTTAGAATTCCGGCCACCTGCCGGACTTCGGAACGCTCACAAGTGCGCCGGGTTGTGTACAAGGTGACGAGCGATCGACGCGCCCGTACTTGACGAGTATACTTGAAAACGGGAGATATAGCGGTCCGCGGAATCCGCGGGCAAAGCGAACAGGAGGTCTTCGGGGTCTAGGCTAACTGGGGTAGCGCGGCGGCTTCGATGTTTTACGAATTCCCCGAACGCCGGCTCGATGGTGGAGAACGGGTTATGGACGGGCAGCGGGATTCGAGGAAGACCGCCGTGTATTCCGACGCGCTTTATTAACACTTTAGCGATCGGCGGCCTAGAAATCGGCTTTTTACAACGATCGGTAGTCTGTGTCATGGCAACCAATAATTTGCTATTTATTATTGAGGTATTATTGTACATAATTTTTTAAGCGTTCGCGATGAATAAAATAATTTCTGAGTCGGTACTCATGGCAATCAATAATTTGCTATTTTAAGGTATTATATAATTTTTAAGGTATTAAGGTATTATATAATGTATATAATTTTTTAAACATTAACCTTTCGCGATGAATAAAATAGATAAAACAAATATCGTGTACTGCTAATGAAAATATAGAAATATTTACGTCCGAATGGACCAGTCGGTAAAGCGTTAAGAATTAATTATATAAAACAATTCGGTTGAACTTGTTTTGGTTAATAAATTAATTTGTTATTCAGTCTACCGTAACTTGACTACTGTCTGAGATTTAAATACTGTAGAAATTTTAATATGAAAATTTATATAATGAAAATTTTAAAAAATGTATTTAATACTTCTTGATGACGTAAGTTGAAAATTTTATTATTATTCCATATATATTTTTAAGCTACCAATTAATTCTCACAATGTTGCAATTACTTCTGCAATGTACGTATAATTTTTATAGAATTATAAACATATAACAAAGCGATCAATCGCGATGTTAGACAATAATGGCTTCGACGATCTGTAACCAGGCCTTCGCAGAAATCGGCAGCGATTGTTCCGGTGCAAAAGAGAAACCACATCGCACCCGCGGTCCCGAGGAGAAGATTTTCTGGACCGATTTCGACACCGCTAGCTAAGAAAACAGCGAGTGGAAACCGCGGTTCCTCTGACGGTAAACGCGCGGCTGCAGCCTCCTCGCGGCGAGGAAACTGCGCGCACGTAGGAGTCAGCTGTCACAACTCTAACGGAGACGCAACCGCTGTCATAACAGCCGTGCCTACACACCCAACGATACGCTACCCGGTCATTATATCGGGCGATCGCGTCCCGGTGCGCGCCACGTTTTCGAGACAATTCTGCGATCGCGTCGCCGCGATTGCTACAGACCGCTTCTCCCCCGTGCGAACCGCGAACAATTCGCTATAATTCTCCCGCCGTTTTATCCGAGCGTGAACGCGATTTGCTCCTCATCGGCGCTACCTTCACGATCCCCTCGCCGCCTCGCCGATCTCCCCCCCGGACGCGTCTGTCACGATCCACCCGCGAACCGGCGACAAATCGTCGTCTCCAGCCCGTTTCTTTTTTTTTTTACGGCCCGCGCTGGTTTGTTAGCGTCTGGTGGCGCGCGCGTGAGAGACGGGGCACCGACGCGGTGGCGGGCTTTCGCGCGCGACAGAATGAGAAACTGTCGCAACGTTACCGGGCATAATAATAGCGTGGCGTAACGCGGATTTAATTAGACGCGGTCTCGTTAGAATGCGTCTGGATCGCGGGGATTCCATGGGAACGCGGCTGCTGCGAGGTGGTCGAAATCGTCGATCGCGCGATTCATGGAATTCCTCAGGGCGGGGATCAGCTGGGTTTCGTGGGGCGTGGTGTGGTCCGGTTTTGGACCAATTGATGATTGTTCAATTTGTATTACTTTATTGAGGGCTTGTGGATAATATAAGTGAAGAAATTTGTGGAATTGAGTGGGTGTTTTAGGTGCTATGGGTATTTGAAGATGAGCGTTTTGAGGTTAGAGTGTTTTATTTAATGGAACTTTTGAATCTCTTTGAGATGTCCTTGTGTCATTGTGTTTCTTATTTTCATTCAGCCTTTTTCTATCACAAAGATGGTACTTTCTCAATTAGAAAGCGTATTTTTATTTAATTATTGATAACAATAATATATAAATAAAATAACACTGATTAATAAATGCCAAATTTAAGAATTTCTCGTTATTTAACACAGAATAACTTTTGATTCACAACAATTTTTTAGCTTTAATAAAGTAGAATATTTTCTATACAGATTGCTTTAAACAACTGCGAAAAGATCATTTTCCTATCAAAAATAATTTTGAAGTTATAATTGTTTAAAGACGAGCGCCTCTTACGTCGCTCAGGAGCTCGCTCCACTGCAATGTATTTCATGAAACATATTGCTTAAAATACGTATAAAACATAAATATGGAATACAATTAAATTATATTTCAATTTTCCAGACATTTCTCTTTTTAAAAATATCCTTCATAACATAAAAAAATATCCTTCATAACATAAAAAAAATATCCTTTATAACATAAAAAAATGTCCTATATAATTCCTTTCTTTCTTTTTCTTTTAATGTTCTCCTTTTATTTTATTTGCTTCAAACCCACGTTTACTCAGCGTAAAGAAAAGCTCGTTCATTTCTGCCTAGCTGCGACGAAAGTTCTTCGTGCCTCGACCTTCAAATCTCCGATAATTAATTTGTATCCCGTCCCAAGGTCCGAGTGTTCGAGTGTTAATGAACAGTATCAAGTAGGCCAAACCCTGCAGAAAGTTCAAACAATAAAACATACGAACATAGCGACCAGGACTTTCTCCACGATTTTCGGAGCATTATCTCTCTCTCTCTCTCCCTCATGAAACACAGGATATCGAGATTAAAACAGCGCACCTTCTCCGGTAACTTTCCTGAATCTTTCGCCAGTTTCTTCCGACTCTTAAACAGATCACGTTCGATGTCATCGCTGCCGTTCACATCTATTCTTAATTATTGCAATTACTTTTACTGTTATCAATGCCGTCATCGTTAATAGCTATTATTATTATCATTGCCGTAACGCCGGTAGCGTTCCGTCTTTACGGTGTGTTAATGCATTCTCCCTCCTCGTTAAAAATATTTATCGCAGCCGATTGCTTCTCTTATTGCTGCTATTATTATTAACGCGGACTCGAACAGCTTCGATCTAACTTCCTTATTGTATTTAACCGATACCGCGATCAACCGGACTTCTTATACCCTCTTCAAGTTCGCTCGCGTAAATACTGTTCACCGTTCTCGTTTATTTATATTTTGTGTATTTTTGTTCTCTCGTGGTTTTCTTCGACATTTAAGTCCTGTTTTTTATTGGTCGTATTTTAGCGAAAGTCCTTGCGCTATTATTACTTTCTCTCGATGGAGTGAAGGGTACGTATTGTTTATAAGTAATGTTAATAATTATGATTTTATTTATAGATGATGTAGACGTCTTTTTTACAGAGAAACATATAGTAATAGAGAGCATAGGGGACAGAGGCGAAAGATAGCAGAGTTAGAATGTTCTTAATAATAATAATACTCATTATTATTAGTAGTAGTAGTATTATAGTATCATTATTATTGTTATTATTATCATTATAAAGAGATAACAATAAACGTCAATGTAATAAAAAGATCAATATTACAACAAATAATTCACCTCACGAATAAACATTGCTGTACACATTAATATACTATAAACATTACTATATTCTACTAATATTATCACAACTACAACAACAACAGACGAATCACCATGGCGAATAGAATTCCAGTCATCGAAAAAATGCGAGACGCCAGAGAGGTTAGAATCGTCGGTGTTTAGAGCGACGCTAAATAGACGACCAGATATTTCCATTCACCTGCACCGATCGCCCGTCGATCGCCCGGCCAGAATTTCGAACGTCGGATAAGCGGATCGGCTCGCCGAAAAGCCATATTCAAAGTTAGACGGCCGCAGTGGTGGCCTGAAAGCAGCATGTACCGTTACTACCTGTTCCTCGAAGCATCTCCCGTTTTATCTCCTCGCCGGCCGAGGAGAGGAGAACCCGGCTCTCCTTCGTCGCCCCCGTTTCCCTCCGCTCGCCCACCCCTCCTCCCCTTCCCCTCGCCCCTCCCCCCGCCGGGCCGCCGCCCTCGGCCACCCTCTTTCCGGCGGCTTCTCGCGCGGCGGCTAGGGCCGCGAAATTTCGGGGTCGTTAACCCCTGAAAAACAAGCCGAGTTTCCAGAGAACGATCCTTCTTTTTTCCTTCTTCTTCTTCTTCTGCTGCTCGCGCAGCCTGGATCGCGGGCGCAGCCGTCGTTCACCGTCGACGGGCGGACAACGCGCGCGCGCGCTGCCATCTCATTCGCCTCCCGTCGATAATCAGCGTCAATAATCGGCTAGCGGTCGACGGTGTTAACGCTCTGCACGCCGCGAGACGAAATATACGTGGCGGCGGAGGAAGCCGTATGGATCGCGGCTGCGAGGCGATGCGAAGCGGGTTATGCCGATGGATCCTGTACGGATTCGCTGAAGATGAAGTTCGCGGCGCAACGAAGTACGCTCGCGAGGAATTAAATCTTTGCGCTCGAAACCGTTTCCACTGCAGATCTGAAATCATTTTTCTGGCTTTTGGTAGCTCGATTTGATTTGACAAAATTGATTCTACGCGTGTGATATTGAGTCTCGTGACTCGTGTTGCAGTTACAATTTTAATTATTTTTTCAATCTATGCTTTGGCGATATCTATAAACGTAATTTTGGAACGTGTTATTGCAATTTTAAATAATAATGCTGGTCATTGTCGAAACGAGCGGTTTTTAATAGTTTGCTGTCGAGTGGCGACTCTGCGGCGCCATTGAAATTTTTCTAACACGTTCAGACATTAATGTTATAGGTATCGCTAGACATTTGTACAATATTATATACTTTTATTTTATTTATATACATTTTTATCTTTATGAGTAGACTGTGGATCTTTGTTGTGAAATAAATATAAATATTCTTCATCGATTTTAACAAATGGAAATTAACTAAAAATGTATCTGTTCTCTTAACAGTTTTAATTATGTAAAAATATCAAACCCATATCGTCTTCATATTCTTCCATATATTTCTATTTTATATTTTGCGTTAGCAGTTTGCTCATAAATGCATAAAATTCATTAACAAGCAGTCTTTAGCTCTTTGTGCAATAAAACGTTCGTCCTTATCACTCGAGTTATTTTATCGAGTTATAAATGATGTAATGGGTTTGTTGTACTCTTCTAACAGCTTCATTGTTTTCTGTTTCAACCGCTCATTCTCGTTATAGGTGCATAAAATCCGCGGTCTACTTACGAGTCAATGCTCACCAGTCGTTATTACTGCTGCTCGGCAGGTTCAGCATTAAAGGAGTCTTCCACTGTGGAAGACGCGTTATTGGTACTTTACTTGTTAAGAAACCACGCAGCCTTTTATATCGACGGCTTTTAGAATGTATTAATTTATGGTTGAATATTATTCACTAATATTGAGGAAGGAAAATAATTAAAAATTGTAATAGTAAAAAGCCTCGCTTCGGTTATTTTATTTATATTAAATCCACAAATTTTGAGAAAGAAAAATAATTAATAATTATTAAATTGAATAAACAAACGAAAGAGATTTTTCATCAGGATGCATTTGACTGTAGCAAGTACCAGGATAGCTATAAATTAATAATTTAAAAAACAGTGGCAATTTGATGTTGAAATATTAATTTATTTCTTGCTTTTATTTTTAGCAGATTAAAAAGTGAAAAATAACGATTTCGGGTTCACTATGGTACGGACTATAGTGACACATGTGCTACAGGTACAATTCGTAAAATTCGAACGAATCGATTAGGTAGATTTTGAGATATCATGGCAGCCATATTATCGTATCATTTACATCAATATTACACTCACAGCTAATTTGCCAAATCACGATTACAGACAGGACTTTCTTTTTGTTAAAAAAATAAGAATCGCAACATTAGTCTTAAACGACTAAAATGATTCAGAATATTTTCCGCTCCTAAAGAATTCTCCGCGAGCAAGAAAATCGAGCGGATGTTGGATCGCGTGCAGATTCGCCGAAGTCGTAGATCGATGCGATCGGAGCGCGCTCGCGGATAATTGAATAAATAAGAGCAGTCTCGAACGATTGCAGCGATTTGAAATGTTTTCTATTTCTCGAAGAATCATCACGCGCGATGAAAGCCGAGCGCGAACAGCTGTTAGATCGCGTGCAGATACGCCGGAGATGAACTTCGAAACGCTCGATGTTCGCATCGCGGCGAATTAAATAAAAACAACGTGAAAAATAGCAGGTGTTTCGTTTAGTTTCGATCGACTGAGAAATAGTCAAGAAGGACGAACGCATAGTTGGGAATACCATAATCTGTGTAATGATCTGTAATTACGACTAACGTGAAATCATGTTCGCGACTAGTAATTACGATTAATAAGTAATCATGATTTGTGCATGTTTAAGTCTTAAGTAATCGATGCGAGTGTAGTCGTTAATCATGATTGATGTAGTAATTATTAATTATGTAATGATTGCTTTCTCGATTATTACTGATAATAATAATAATAATAATTTATTAATGTCAAGAGGAAAAATCTTTGTTTGCGTGGTGTATAATAAACAATTAAGTATGAAATGAAATGTGAAGAATTAAATAAGTAAAGAAGAAAAGGAAAAAGAAGTAGTATAGTATGATACATTACTATGATTTTCGTGCTACAATAATTGCGGAGCATGATGGCAAGAGACTAGATAGCAAGTGCATACTTTCTTCGGTCATTCTAATAGGTTAAAAATAATTGTTAAATAACCTTCACATTCACAAATTTATTTTTAATTATTTGAAACTAATTTGAAAATAATCCTATCAATTGCAAGACACATAGACCCAATAACAAGTTCGCTCATTTTTCACCCATTATACAAGATGAAAAATAATAGATCAACCTTTCCAAATCCATTTTCAACCATTTAAAGCTACTTTGTGAACAATAGCCTCTCGATATGCCCAGAAGCGTATAAAATCCACCAATTACTAATTTACACTCGTAACGCATAACGCGATCGACCGCGTGCCGCGATAAATCACGAAAACGATCGCGAAACAACCGATTTACCGGCCGCGGTTCAGTCGCCGTATCGCGTGCAGATTGACGTACAGCCTGCGATCGAACCGCGTCCGTAGGATCACGCTCGCGGGAATTAGGCACGGGTATTTTCGTAGCGGCGGATGAAGACACTGTTTCCCAGATATATCCGTGTAGAAAAGAAGCGAGAGAGGAATGATACGCCGATAGGATCTCGGACAAGCCGCGGAGATCGTTGTCCTCGATCCGGCGCCGCTCGCGTTCGCGCGCGCACACATCGCCTGCCGGCCTCTCCGATCGGAAAGTCACCTGCCGCGCATACCTTTTGCCCGGTCGCTGGAGGCGGTCGTCTCCCTCGCGCTCTCGCTCGATCTCCTCTCGGCGCGCGCGAGAGAGATCCGCGATCCGTGAAAAAAAGATTCGCTTTCACGAAAGTTCTCGCGGCCTTTTCGTTTTTCTGCGGTGACCCGCGCGCGCGCGCGCGCGCTCGCGCGTTTCAACCGGCGGCGGTGGAATGCGCGCGTATAGCCGACCGAATACTTTCCTGAAATATCTTATTATCCGCGACGGTCTCTCCCTGTCAGCGCCGCCGCGTGCACGCGCAGGCTATCTCGCGCGTTTCTGCGAGGGAATCGCGCGTAAGCCGGCCAGCGAGCGCGCCAAGCGGATCGGAGAATAGGAAACTTCGGTAATAACGAGGGAATTCCTGCGGCCGGATTTGCAAGTCAATCAACGCGACACGTTCCAGGTTTAAATTTAGCTGGCCATCGATTCCCGTGGACGCGGGACTTTGGCGAAATTCACGGCACGCAGCGAGGCTGCACCGTTGCTCGGCCGATCGAGCCGATCCAGGCGCCTCGTTACAGTATTCTGGCCGGTGCTCTCGGAACGGTCGCCGGAATCGACGATAACTTAGATCATGGGCCGAGGCGAGTCTTTGCCCTGGTTGTATTCTATGGTGGTTCAGAAATCGATGTTTTAGGAATAATCTCAGAATATCGTGTATTTTGCTTCTTCTGGGCCAATGTCATAAGTGGGCGTTGCTTCTTCAAGAACAATGTTTAGAGTGCCTTCAGAGAGGCCTCGTTTCTGTAGTGCTTTTCTATAAAGTGCATTGTAGGCGTGGTGTAGTTTAAACTGTCCTAAGGGGCGTGGCGTCGTCTGGACTGTTCCAAGGGGCGTGGCTTCTTTGCGCATAATGTTTAGAGTGCCTTCAGAAAGGCCTCGTTTCTTTAATGCGTTTTTATAACGTGCATTGTGGGCGTGATGTCATCTAAACTGTCCTAAGGGGCGTGGTGTCATATAAACTCTTCTAAAGGGCGTGGCTTCATTGCACACAATGTTTAGAGCGTCTTACAAAACTTCGTTTCTCTACTGTGTTTGTATAAAGTGCCTCGTCGGCATGGCATCGTTGTTTCCTACGTCTAAAGTGCCCTATGGGCGTGGCATAATAGTTTTTTTACGTCTAAAGTGCCTGAAGGGGCGTGGTCTCTTTAGTGTCAATATTTAGAGATACATGAGTGCGAGTTTATTTTAAGTACAATGTCTAGACCATCCTAACAGCCATTATTTCCTTATTGCTTCGTGGCTATTTACGTCTAAAGTGTCCCAAGGGGCGTGGTTTCTTTGCGTATAATATTAAATTCCTTAAGTGCGAGTTTTTTTACGTACAATATCTAGACCATCGTAATAGCTATTATTTTCTTATTGTTTCATGGCTATTTACATCTAAAGTGTCACAAGCACCGTTTCATCGTCAACAAAATTTAGAGTGTCCTTAGAGGCGTGTTCTCTTTACAAATAGAGCTCTTAGTGCTCTAAAAGGCGTGGTCTACAATGCTCAATCTGTTCTAAAAATCACAGTTCTGTAACTCTACCCGTACCCTAGGACCTCAATTCGTTATTCTCTTCAGTTCAAGTCCCCCAAACAAGTATAACTATACTCTCTCATCCTATAGAATACCATAGAGGCGTGTCCTCGTAATTAGTCACGCCCAAAAAGCTCCACGAGGTACCATTTCTTAGCAATTTTCCCCCATACTATACAACAGATCATCGATCCATCTTTCCCTCTGCCAAACAAGCATCGTTACCATGCCCTCTACACATTAACAGTTCAGAGGGCGTGGTTAAGCGGGCGTGACCAAAACACAGGCCGATGTAACCGCGCCGAAATCTGGCATAGACGATCGTCCTCGTTAGCGGGGCGAATCGAAGCCGCGGGAAACTGTGTCTCGAGTTCGCACCTCGGCACGGCCGACCTCCAGATCCAAACAGACGATAAACTATCCGCGTATGGGATCTCGTGGAAACGGGCCAGCTGCTGCGAGCCACGCTTTCCTCGATTGTTACGTAAAGGTGGCCACACACATATACACAGACACAAACCGACGGAACAGCGTCGACGATTAGACGCGACGGGAATAACGCTGTGATTTCATCGTTTCTGAGCGCGCGTCGTTCCCGCGCACGAGAGGCCCTTACGTCCATTTCCTTTTTTTTCTCGCGCGCACGCACTGTCGCGTGTCACCGAACCGCCAGGATGCTATGCCGCTCGAAAGGGGACACCGGCCACCATCGTCGGTCGTGACAGCTGTCCGTTCCATCACCGAACGGATGAGTAATGGCTCGGAGTGATTCCAGCTTCGCGTATTAGCGCTAATCTTCGGCGAGAGTTGCCGTGTACCTTGCCGTGTTGCGGCGCTCGCGTGCGCGAGCTTCTCGGGACGTCTGCCGCGTTTTGCTCGTGTCACGTGGAGGTGCATAATGATCGGGTCCCTCTTTTATTGCGTTTATTGATATAAGCGCGCGTGTGGGTATCATAAGAAGTACAAGATGATATTAAAGATGTTTTAATAAGTATTATGAAATATTGCAGATAAATATATATTTATCTAGATATATATAATACATAATATATCACAAGTGTTATAAATAAGTAAATTATTACAGATATCGAAGGTAATATTGGAATGGATTTAAGAACTAATGGCGTATGTCTCTTTTTTCTGTCATTATGCATTCTTTGCTATGCGTTATATGTACTGTTCACTGAATAAATTTATTATTAAAATAATTTAAAGTTACGTGAATCTATGGTAAGTATATAATTTATTTCACATGAATTTTTAATTATTTTGACATTTGTGAAAGACATTTTGAAATAAATATGTTTAGATCTATGTGTAGATTATATTTCGAAATAAATATGTTTAAATATTCGAAAATCCAATTTACGTCACTGGGACACCAACCTGTTCATTTATAAGCGTGTTACGTTGCGTACTGGTTACCGACATGAACCCGGTTTTTCAATTGTTTTACGCATTCCTTGCGTTCGCAAACCTGTTGCCATCGCACGTGTTCGTAAACTCATTACAGAGTTGTCCTACTTCAATTACCTTCTTAATTCGAACAGTTAGTTTATTCCCTAATTCTTTGAATCGTTTAACCGTTAATTACTTCAACAATAATAAATTCATCGCTATTGAAATACCATGTGATTTAAATAGAATTAAATTAAAATGAAATAATTAGAAAATTACCGAAGGGGTGAAATACATTCTTTTTTGTATATTAACTTTTCAGTTCGTAATTTTACCTGAACCACCCCATAATCCATAATTCCAATCCACTTTGATGGTAACTCATTATTAACCTAATTTAATAATCTAGTATCTAATAATTAACAGATACTAAGAATTTATTTATCAATAAATGTTCCCCGGGTTTGCATAGAATACCCGGGTATTCTAAATATTCTAAATAAATAGTAACATAGATTCAAAATATAAATGAAGCATTGGCTGATATAATAAATAAATAAATATAAAATCATGTAACCTAGTATTCGATATTTAACAAAAGAAAGATATTTTATTCCGCCAATTACACTATTTCAATAATGATTACATGATAGTCCAAGAGATATTTAAAAATATACAGAATTTATACAATTTAAAAATATACAGAATTAATACAATTTAAAAATATACAGAATTTATACAATTTAAAAATATACAGAATTTACACAAATCGAATTGTGCCTTCCAAATTGCGCAATTGCAACTAAAAATTACAATATAATCAAATGGAAATCTGACTCGCGAATCACAACGCCGCTGAATAATAATTCCCCGAGCAACGCGACTGCGATTCGCGCGAGCCCGATGCAGGAACAGGTTGCCCCGGTGTCCGGGTAACGTCCAGCATCATCGGGTCGGATTTGGAGCAGAGCACGCGAGCGCAGTACGGTCGGCTGCACGCGCGAGATTCTCAAGATATTTCTCCCGCGTCTCTTACAGTCGCTTCTCTGTTCCGCTCGCCTCGGGAGAGAAGCTGCGCGAAGGCGCGACGGAAGAGGAGTCGCTTAGAAATCGGGCGACGGGCATCGAAATCGCGAGTATCTTTATAGCCGCGGATCGAGAGGATCTCGCCGCATGGATCTCGCCGCAAACAGAGCCGACTCGCCCGCGGAATGGTAGGCGCTCGTTCGCGCGCACCTTGCGGCTCGAGGCGCTCGCTCCAGCAACCCAGATCTCCGGCGCGATGGAAATATACCGTTAAAACGTGCCACGGGCCCGCCAGCCGTTACTCCTGTTCGACGAATCGTCGGCCACCGGGAATTCTCTCTCTCTCCCTCTCTCTCTCTCTTTCTCTCTCTCTTCCCGCGGACGATCGTTCGACGACCGCGCGCTGGTCGGATCACTCGCAGGACGTCCGGACGACGGCGGCCGCGCGAAGAGCCCGGGCTGACCTCGCCGGTGAAACTACGGCTGGCGCGATGGGACGGGACGCGAGATCGGGTCCCGCGGGAGATCCGCGACAAACGGCTCTCGATCCGATCCGACGCGGAGGACACCGCCGATGATTTATCGACCGGGAGAAAGCTAACCCGGACCGTGGGCTCCTGACCGTAGACATTTTCTCCGCTTTTCTTTCGACGGCGAGACCCTCAATTTTCGAGCCATCCGCGAGCCGATAAAAATTCTACCCTCGTTAGGCGAATCTCGATGCTCGCTTTATCCGAGCCGGCGAGGTTTTCTAATAGTTCTTTCCGTATCGGAGAGAAATTGTTGAAAAAGAAATTTGGTAATCTTGTGTATGAACTTATTATTAGTAACCGAATTGTTTAGATTAATTTAGTTATTAATTTAATTATTTGGATTAATTTAGCATTATTTCTGTGATATTTTTTTAACCCTAAAACTACCCTTTTGCATTTTTATGGGGTAAGTGATATCGTGGAGTTGCGAGAAGAATAAGATCTTAATAGTTAAAATATTATTTATTACCATTAAAATATTAAATATGAAATGGCATTGTCTAGAGATTTATTTATTGTGTTATAGGAGGGTTATTTCTATTAAGAAATACTTGAGAAATTCAAAAGCTAACAATAATCTGATCCATCAAATTATTTAGGTTAATAAAGCATAACTTTGTCAATATTTCGTTAATAATTCTTAATATATTTTATTAATGTAATATCAGTGATACAGCGTACTATGATCAAGCTTGTTAGAAATTAAAATTTAGAAGCAAATTATTGTTACCATTGTTTCTATACTTTGATAACAGAAGAATTTATTTTTATTTCGATGTAGAAGAAATTAATAATATTCATATTTAGTAGAGCATAAAATCTTCACCACGACTCTGACTCGTTATTATCATGCAAGGGGATAAAATATTGGGGATTAATAGGATAAAAGGATTAAAAATAAATAAAAGGGATTAAAAACTGCGAGTGTAGGTTCGTCTCTCCAGCCAATCAAAGCGTGCAAGAAATTCGGGGTAACTGGTAACCCCGCGCACTAAAATCGCAAACACCCTATGCAGCAACTTCGTCCGCTTCCTCCCCTCTCCGCTCCGCCGTTTTCCGTTCCGATTCGATCATATCCGTCCGCCGCCGTCCATCTGGCACGTTTCCTCGCCCGAGCGTCGGCGATCCGGTCGTTTACGTGGCGCGTGACGCAACAAAGTTGCTATCATTATTATCATCATCATCATCATCATCACGGAACGAGTCCGGGGGCGCGCCGCGTAGCTGCTACGAAATTGCTGCGCGCTGGATCGGCGCCGTTTTCTTCGCTTTCCGTGCGGCGATCGCCATCGCCGCGATGTTTCTGGCGAAACGCCGTTCAATTATATCGATGAAAAATCGTTACGGTTCGGGGGAACGGCCGCGATACCGATACCATCCATTACGCTTCCCGAAGCAGAGCCGCGATAAACGACTTCCGGCTGTGCACGGGTACGTACCCGGCATGGCGGGCGAACGTGTTCGCGCCGCGACGCGTCCCGACGCGCGGTTCCATCGGCGAAAGTACCATCGACGGACGAATCGTCGAGCCTCGGATCCGCGTTTCTGATCCGGCCACGCGAAAATCCATCGGAAATTGTTAGCGCCCGTTAAATGGACGACGTCTACCCGCGCGCGTTCGAACAAGTGTAATTAACCCCTTGCCGTGCCATTTTCTTTAGAATTACTATGTCTAGAATTTTTTCGATCGCACTAATTTCTTAGAAGATAAAGGAATTTTATATTTATCGCGTGCTTACATTTAATCGAACGTTTAAGTATCGGTGACGAGAGAATAAAATACAAGCGCATTTATTTTCTTTTCGAAAATAATTACAATCGAAAAAATTCTAATTACTGCACCATGAAGTAAAAAAAGGGAAATACTACGACAGCGGATTAAAAATTCTTTCGTCTTTTAAAGACCATAATTTTTCGGGGTAGAGAACTTTCGCTAATAACGTAGCAGAAAGGATTTACAGGTAGCACCGGCTCGAAAAAGTCTTCAATTCTCCGTTCCATACGCCTTGAAATATCGGCTCGTGCCGTCGGATCTTCGTGGCCGGGTTTTTTTCCGATCCGTCCGGCGATAGAGGGGTTGCAAAATTTCGCGTTGCTCGGTCCGGCGCGTGAGGCAAGCCTGAAGACGAACGCCGAACAGGAAAACGAGCTGCGCGCGGCCCGTTGCTGCTTCTGCCCGGTGAACCAACGATCCCGATAAACGCGCGCAATATTCTCACGGCCGTCGCCGCTTTCAAACTACACGCCGTCTCGCCGCATTGTTGCGGCTTTTGCATAATTCGACTTCCGGCATTCCGGCGTTTTCGCCCGCGTGTCCACGGACCGGCACCGTTTTCTGCCGGCGAAAGTGCTTTTAACGGCGAATAATCGGCAAACGGCTCGTCGATCACCGCCCAAGCCCGATGAAATTTTAATTTTTACGATCGGAATTCGCATCGGTCGATTTTCATGCAGAAAGTAGGGTTAGGTGACCAGGTTTAAGCTTGAATAGTTTAGTGCGATGGAATTTTAATATTCTGTTTATAGGATGTGCTGTTTGATATATTAATAGTAGTCGATGGGGATTATAAAAATTGATTAAATAGACTAAATAGATTAAAAGGTAAGACGAAATAGATTAAAAAATATAGAAAAGATAAAGTGAGAAAATAGACTAAAAAAATAGACTAGACAGATTTTGAAAAATAGACTAAATGAATAACAAATAAAATAGATTTCAAAAATAAACAGAAAAACCTAAAAGAAGAATAGACAAAAATTAGACTAAATAGATTTTCAAAATAAACAAAAAAAATCTAAAAAACAAATAGATAAGGCAGACTAAAAAATAGACGAAATAGACTAAAAACGACTAGATAAAACAGACTCAAGAATAGACTAAATAAATTTTTAAATTATACAAAATAAACAAGAAAAAGAAATAAACAAAACAGATTAAAAAAAATGAACCGAGCAGAGTATAATCGATTGTGCAGTTCCGGCCATGGGACGCAGCTTCCCAGACCACGGGCCGACCATCGTCGCAGGATCTGCGGTTTTGCGAAAGGGGCCAATGGTATGTCCGACACGTCTGACAGGATTACCCGCGAGCACTATGTATATCGGTGAGAATCGAATCAACGTAACCCGAGCACCCGCGTTTTCCCCTCCGCGTGGATCCCGGCTACCGATCTTACCGGAGGCGCGTCGCAGCTCGTTGCATTCCATTCAACCTGCAGCTCCCACCTTTCGTTTTCACGCGGACGAAGAACAACGTGGTCGTTCTCTTTCGGAATTTCTGCCATAGGAAAAAGACTGTCCCTTGACCTGTCAATTGTTGCACCGAATTCTGCGAGGGAAAGAGGAAGAAAGAGAGAAAAAGAGAGAATGAGAGAGAGATAGAGATAGATAGAGATAGAGATAGAGATAGAGAGTGAGAGAGAGAGAGAGAGAGAGAGAGAGAGAGAGAGAGCGCGCAAAATCGTCCGAGAAATTATGGTACGTGCACGGCTGTGTTTTTAAGGGATGAAAGTGTAACAAGTTTTAGAAACGATCTTTCACGCAGCGTGGTTCCTCCTTTATCTGGGCAGCATCGATTTCAAGCATTGTATCGGACCCGGTGATTACCGAGAGTAAAAGTGCCGCTTTCTAAAGATTCAACAAGGTCGGTGAGAAATGTGATTCGAATTGCTCGCGAGAGAATGCGCCGGCCGCTGTGGTTAGCATGGTAGCTTGTTTGTAATAATTCATATCCATTTTATAATAAATGTATTCTATTACATATTATATATATATTGTATATTTTATATATTATATAATTTACTATATATTATATATTCCATATTAGTTATAGTATAGAATATATAATAAATACAATATATATTAGTAATTTGATTAATATCGATCGACGATTTTAACTCGTGGTTGTTATAACTAATTCGTAATAATTTATACATATTATACATTATATATATATTCGTTAGTTATCATTACTAATTTACAATCAGTTACGTTTGTTGTATGTGGGATATATTAGTTATATTAACCCTTTGCACTCGAAGTTATTTCAACTGGAAATCTGAAGTAATTTCTCTGGCTTATAGAATTTCCATTTTATATAGTAAAGTGCATTTTATGCGTACGTTTGATTCTTGTCATTCGACACAATATAACATAATTTTAACAATTTATAAAATGCAAACTTTATTAATATAGAGATTATTTTCCTACATAATAGAACAATTTTATGGTGCCTCACAGTCACCACTCAAGTGCAGGGCTGTAATCAATTTATAATAACTTATAACAATTAACCAATTATAATTATTAATCGTACCACTTCGTCTTCAATTACTATAAAAAAAATATAACTACTAACGAGCCATAATTTTTAAAAACTAACCATTTAATAAACCATACAATACACAGCAATAGCAATTCCATATAACAAGCCCCAATGCCGCGACATTTGAAAGCAACCCTAACAAATGGTGCACCCTCCGCATCCTTAAACGACGAAGTTCATCCGACCGTTTCCGACGCGAGAGGTCTCTATAATCAGAATAATCGCAAAATAAAAG
>NC_135781.1:3910307-3917223 GCF_028453695.1 Augochlora pura
GAAAAGGGTTGAGTACTAAAAATGTTGCGTTTTCCATTTTATATAGGATGACTTACTTTATTATACTGTTTTTAGTAGCATACGTTACTCTTACCTATAATTACTATACATTAGTGTATAGTATAATTACCATACTTTATTATTAACTATAATTACCATATTTGATTATTAACCATGACTATCATACTTTATTATTACCTATAATTACTATACTTTATTATCATTAACTGCAATTACTATACTTTATTATTACCTATAATTGCTATACTTTATCATTATTAACTGCAATTACTATACTTTATCGCTACTATCGTTACTACTTTTATTGCCACACTTTCACCTGAATTTTTCTCGTAAAACTTCCACTTGTCTGAACAAACGTCTCGAGCGAATATTATTCGGCAAAAACAATGAACGTTTTCTTGGTGTTATCTTAGTGGAAGCTGTACCGGAATTTTAAACTGGATATTCGGGTGCTTAAATAGGTTGTTCGACAATGTCACGCCAAGTGGGAGACGATAAGTCTTTGCCGGCTTCCGGAATGTCTGGTTCGATCGGCGAGGAAAGTCCAAATGCCGTTTACCGTACTCGTTTATTCAGGATCAATGACGTAGAGAACCGGCGCGCCGCGACGCCGCGAGAGAGGAATCCCGAGCTAACTGTTAACGAGCGGCTTTTCCGTCCCGCGCCCGCTCGGAAACCACCGGCACGGTTTGTTGTCGCAACCGTACTCGCTGCGGGACGATCCTGCGGGCAACGTCGTTTCCCTCGACGATATTCACGCTTTTCTCGGTGCGAATAATTTGCATTAATAATAAAATGATATATCGATGAATATATAGATAGGTATAGTTAACGAGAAATAATTATCAAAATAGCTTCTCTCAATTTGAATAAAATGGGAACTTGAAAGTAATTAATAAGCATTGTGTCAGGAATATTGCAAAGAAGAATTAATTTATATTTTTAATAATTATTATGATAGTAATAAAATTATAATAGGACTATTATGACGATAGTAATAGTATTATAATAGTAGTAGTATTATAACAGTAATTAAATATAATATAATATTAAATAGTATTATAATAGTAGTAGTATCATAGTAGTAGCAGTAGTGGTATTATAATAGTAATTAAATATGATATGACAATGACATTCAACAATTTCCAATGGGAGCAACTTTATCGCTTCAATAATTCTAAAATAAAAAGAAGCGGAAAAATTTACCACCGATGGTAGGTTTAACATTAATGTATTCAAAATATTAATGCAATTAATTTACCGTACAATTGTCAACATACTTTTCTTTAATTCCCCTATTACCCACAATAACAAAAGAAAATAAGAAACTCGCGTCTTCTAACATTTTCAAGCGAGTCTACGACGAGAATTTAAAAAAGTCCATTTCACGCGTCTCGGTGACTCGCGTAAAATGGTCTCCGTAACGTCTCGCAAACGTACAAGTCATTTCGTCCGCGTTTAAGAAAGTCATTCCGCTTTAAAAGGTGTCCGCGTATATTAACGCGAGTCGCTGTACCTGTTGCTACAGCCCCGCGTCACCGAAGGATACTTTCAAATGTCATGCGACTGTTTCATATTTAAATTATTATCGGCGATCGAACGTCTATTTAAAGCCAGTCGATTCCTGATAAAAAATTTGCATCCTTTTAAACATATTTCGCTCAATCTTCTGTCAATTCTCTGTTCAATCTCATCGTCGGATCTTTTTCATTTAATTTCAATCACTTCTTAATTTAATTTTTCGAATTTAATTTTCGTTAACTTTATAATAAAATCGTGTGCAAACGTAATTGTCTTTAAAAGACTTCTGAAAGAAGTAAAAAGGAGTATGCAAAGTACGTGAAGAGAAGTCTTTAGTGTCTATAATATTTAATATTTAATATTTGATGCTGTCTTTTTTATTTAAATTTTATTTAAGTTATTCATTTAAATTCCTATTATTGTAGAGTTTTTACAGAATTATTATAGAATTATTGCGACATTTAGATTCCTTTCTTATTAATAACTTAAATTTCCTTTTTCTACCAATTTACGCATAAAAATAACCATCTACGTCGATACCAAAATGAACGAGCGTCTCTGCTCGAAACAGTAAAAGTAGATTAAAACAGGGACCGAAGGATTTTCTGCCGAGAATTTACGGCGATGTCGGTCGAGCGATTGCCACCGAGATTCCGTGGAAGAAACTGAAGAAACTATAAAACGGTTGACCATAAAATCGTAGCCGGCGTCGCGGGAAGCGTTTTATCGAGCGAGAATTCCTCAAGGTGGTGCATCGGGACAGTCTAATGTATGCGGGAGAAGAAAACAGCGGTAAAGAGAGAGAGGGAGAGAGAGAAAAAAGGACAGGTCGGATCGTTTTCTATCACCTTTAAGACCCTTGAAAGTTCCGTGCCGCGGCGGAGCATCTATCGCGTCGGGAGAGTGAAAAAAAAAGCGCTAAGAAATGATCACGGGACTTTCTACGGCAGAGAAAGGAACTTTGTCATGAAATCTCTTATTTAGATACGCAGAAATCTGTTTGGGCGCTTGGAAAATGCGACCAACTGTTGCTCCTGTAGCGGTTATGATGTTGTCGACCCACGCTTTCGGATCGTTGACCAATAAACCAGTTATATTGGCGGCGTTTCCTAACGCGAACTGATAAAAATTCGCGATAGAAACTTTTAATAATCTAGCAGAATTCTAATTAGGACGATATTTATTAAATCGATGGTGAAATGTGGAAAAGGTGCAAGGTGTGAAGGTATTTAATTAAATAGATTTTGAGACGTCATGGTCACTGTTCTGAAAAATATACTTTGGAGAAAAATTTTGCAGTTTTGTATATTCGAAACTTTTAATAATTGAACACTATTTAGTAGTTTTTAAAGGAGGAACTAAGAGGAATTTTTTAATAGCTTTCAATAAAAATTATTTTATATTGAACTGTTTTTACCGTAGGGGTTTTGAAGAACATCTTTTTATTTTTTTTATATTAGTATACATTAATACAGTATTTTTACCAAAATGGTTAAAGTAGACTTTTTAATAAGGAGTATTAAATGATGTCCTTTAACCCCTTTGGTAGAAATAGTATATTAACATAAAATAAATTTCACTGAAAGATATTAAAACATGTCCTACAACCCCTATGGTAAAAATAGCGTATTAATAATTTTTATTAAAAAAATTCCTTTAATACCTCTGGTAAAAAGTATTAAATACTATAAAATTACCAAAAGGTACTACATATCCACGTAATCACTTCCAGACATTTGTGCAGTCATTATAAAATTCATACTAAAATCCTCTAAAATTATACAATACATCGATAAAAATAATATTAATATATGATCAATCAGCTACAACATTCTCCATCAACCTGTAAAAAGATAAGAGACTCATTTTGTTTCAAAGACTCACAATATTCCACTCCCTCAAACAAGAACAAATGACAGAAAATCCATCAGTAATATCTCCTCTCCGTTACGATTAATAACACACGATCGGCATTTGAGAAACGACCGGTCGCTTTCCACGGTAAAAATCGCCTTTCAGCGCCGTGCAATTAAAAATGCATTTCCAGAGTTGTCCGGATGTCTCCGTCGTTGATTTATGCGACCGGTCGCCGTTCGCTGGTCGACGAAAGACTTTCGATTTCGTGAAAAATCATCCCGCCGTTTAGAGTTTCGGTGGGGTCCCGTCGACGGCGTTCCGGCGACGACCCAGGGTCAATTTTACTTTCTACTCGGCCCGCTCCGCGGAAATCGCGGGAGGGTAAGGGTAAAAGAAAGGACCGCGACCGTCCTCTCCCGCCCCCCTGAAAACCGAGCGCACTTTCTCGCGTGACGGGGCCGGCAATATACATATCGTTAGGCAGGCGATCGGGACGCTGACGAGTGAAAACGAACGGAGGCGGCGAACAAACCGGCCGCCGTGTCGGCCCTCCGAGACTTATTGGCCGGGACAGCGTCGCGGGAATCTCTCCCCGGACACTGGAAAATCGTTCTATCTATCGTGGGAAGAGATCTCTCTCTCTCTCTCTCTCGATCGCCGCGAAACTATTCCGAACATGGTTTTCCCCACGTGTCTTCCCACGCCGGCGTTCGGTATCGATTCGAAAAACTCTCGCAAGATTGATTTAATTTCACGCTGTTTCTGCCGATATTTTGCACGCACTATTTTTATTAAATCAATTTTACTGTCATTGTATCGACGACGTATTCCAAACCAATTTTTCAATTATATAAGCAATAGTTCGTTGTCAGAGCCATTTTAGGTAAAAATTCAAAATGTACTATAGTATATACCTATAGTATCTTAATATTTTATATAACATAGTGCTTTTATATAATTTTTTATAATTTATATAATTTATAGTGCTTTTATATAATTTTTTATAATTTATATAATTTATAGTGCTTTTATATAATTTTTTTTAATTTATATAATTTTTAGTGCTTTTACATTAAATAAATATGTAAAAACTGCGATTATTAAATAAACATGTAAGAACTTCGAGCACTGGATGAATACATAAAAAAAGGCGAGCGCTAAATAAATATGCGAGGAATACAAAAATTAAATAAGAAAAATATAAATGGGAAATTAAATACAAAAGTAAAAATAAGAAATCACGAGGACTAAAGTAAATATCTAAATAACACGAACCGTGTTAAAAAATTTATTCTATTCTAAAAATTGTCCATTAATGCGAGTCACTGTATTCCTACGCAACAATAGAATCAATCTCAATGTTTAGACTGTCGCGTCTGCAGGAAGCGAAGAAAAATACGTTCAACTCTCTATAATCGATGTTCCGTTTTGTACCGCGGCATACCGGGAACAGACGCGGTAAACCGTAAACGGTTTGATAAATCGAGAGCTGATCGCCGGATCGGGTCTCGCCGCGCGGCGGCGCGTCTCTCTCTCTCTCTCTCTCTCTCTCTCTCTCTCTCCGTGGTTCACGTCCGCTCGTATTTATGTTTGCTCGCGATTTGCACCTCGGTCGTATCGTGGCCGGAGCCACGGGCGGACGGGAAAACGAGGGATCGCAGCGGGAACATGAAAGTTCCGCGTTAAGTTGGTCACGCGAGCGCGCCGGCATGTAGTTAAAGGCGCGCTTAATGACCGTCCGGGAAGATCTACGCTACGTGACACAGTTTGCCGGCGTTCTATGCGCCGCCACCGCCGCCGCCGGTTCCCGTCGATTCGACAGATTTCCGCGTGGCGAGTCCTCGCACGCACGCTCGCGCGCGCGTCGATCACCTTCGATAAACACCGACTGACCACCCGATCGGACCTTCTCGACCTTTGCCCGGCGTTCTCAGGCGAATAAGTCATCGATAGAGCAGGGGTGGCGCATGCGCCGGAATTCGCGTGCAGCGCAGTGACGCGTCGTGTATTAACCTCTCATTGGTCAGCGTTTTTTGGTAATAACTTGTGAAAGAAGCAAAGAATTACATTTTTGATGAGGAAAAAGTTATGTCAAATGATCTCAGGAACCTCTCATTTTTTGGAAGTAAGATAATTTTAGAATATCTTGTAGGTTAGAATCATAGTGACGTAGGCGATATTTACTAAAATGTTGACTTATGTCTTTTAATATTACTAAAATAATATGACTTAAAATGTAGAGATAAAAAAATCATGAAAGGAGAAGGGAAATAAGTTAAATAAACTTACTGCAAATTAACTTTTAATTTTATTCTATTCTAATTTATTTCCTCGTTTTATTTTATTTTATCCTATTTTATTTCCTTGTTTTATCTCATTCTATTCTGTTTTATTTCCTTGTATTATTTTATTCCATTCTATTTGATTTCCCTGTTTTATTCGATCAATTTTACTTTATTGGACCGTATCGTATTTTATGGTAAGAGGATGGACCACCTGTAATCCGTAAAAAGATGAATAAAGTTCACAATACTCTCGTCGTATCAGCAACGATAAAATAAACCATAAAACGTCCGAACACCCTGAGTCAAAGAGTATCTCTGTAGAGACCCGCCCCATTTTCTAAACCACTCGTCGTCCCGGTATCCCGTCTCGCGAGCACGTCAACTAGAAAAAGATGATCCTACCGATCGCGATAGCCGTCCGCCTAGCGACGTTTATCGTTTCTTACGGCACAGGGAACTAGCTCGTGTTATAATCGAATTAATGGAGAAAGCGCGGCAACGACCTCGTCCGACGACTCCCTCGCGGGAAACGCGAACATCGAAATCGTCCGATAGAACGACGATCGTTGTTCCGCTCAGCGGCTCCCGTTCGCGCGTCGATCGGGGAAAACTCCTGTCGGCCGATTACGCCACCGACCGATCAGTACAATGCCGTGGACCTGCTTTCAGGGAGTGGCCAGCATTCCGGACGGTAAAGATCAGCAGCGGGCTTGCGATGAATGGAACGGTTTAGGATCGGCCCGGAAAATGGACGTCGCCAAGTGTGCCACGGAGGACTTCGTGACGGTGGTCAATGTCGAGAGCCAGCCGCCGCCGGAGAATTTCGTCACCGTGCTGTCGATCGGCCAGGGGAAGAAGGAGGACGAGCCGTCCCAGCTCGCCGGCGCGAAGACGCAAACGAATGGGATCGACGGACCCATCGAGGAGGAGGTCGAGGTGTTCCGGCTGCCCGGCGAGCGGCTCGGCTTCGGCCTGAAGTTCGAGGGCGGCAATAAGACCGCCGAGAGGGTCAGGAAGCTGTTCGTTCAGAGCTGCGAGGACCAGAGTCCTGCGAGCAGGGCCAAGTGCTCCTGGGGCACTTTGGGCGAGGGGGACGAGGTAAGATGCTGGTTCTGTATTCTGTATTTTATATTTATTTGTACGGCAAATCCTGTGGTTATCGGCAGAGAGGTCCTTAGCTATGGAGGCTAAAAACTTTCTTTTGTTTAAAGCTAAATCTATCGAGATTT
>NC_135781.1:3917323-3934688 GCF_028453695.1 Augochlora pura
CCGGCATAAAGTATGTAAGTAAGTAAGTAAGTAAGTGAGTAAGTAAGTCATTGGACCGCGAGATACCGCCTGCGACCAATCTGATTCTTCCGCGAAACGGGAGCAATTAATATTCATCCGCGAGCGGTTCCGTTGCGAAACGGTCCGCTCGAAAAGCTGCGCGCGCCGGTGGAAGCCGATCGCGTCTCGTCCAGGTTCTCACGGGGCTGCGCCGGACCCTGTCCGGGGCTGGTTTCCGCGTGGAATGGTACTTACGGTCCCTGTCTCGTTACCGTAAACGACGGTACTCCCATCGGGAATGCGGCGGCGCGCGCGCACGCTCGTCCGTCCGGCAATCGCGGCCGGTTGGATCTTTTTCGCGAATCACGATTCCGCTACCGAAATACGCTCGCGTGTTGCTTCCTTCGAGCTCGCTCGGATATCGACGCGCAACCTAATCGCGCATTCCGTCCGATTCCTCGGCTAAGAGACCGTCTAGGCACCGTCCGTCGCTTACTTACTGTAATTCGATTTCCTCCGAGCTGCTCGCCGTTGAAACGCGTTCAACGACGCGGCTGATCTTTGATACGCTTCGCTAGCTTGAGACAATTAATGCCCGACGATCGCGTTCAATTACCGGCATTTCGTTTGCCGACGGTCTCGTTTATCCGAATCATTTCCCGGTAATCGATGGGTTCGCCGGTAACTGTTTGTAGGACGTCGTAACGGGTATTTGAATATAGTTCAATTATTATGTTTTCGATTGTCATTAAATTCTAATGTGTTTGAATCTAATTTAATTGAAACGTGTTTGCATATAATTTAATTGAAACTTTTTTGAATCTAATCTAATTGAAACGTTTTTGAATCTAATTTAATTGAAAGGTGTTTGAATCTAATTTAATTGATACGTTTTTGAATCTAATTTAATTGAAACGTTCTGAATCTAATTTAATTCAAACGTGTTTGAATTTAATTGAATTCTAATGTATTAGAATCTAATTTAACGTGTTTGAATATAATTTAGTTATCATGTATTCAAATAGAATTAAATTCTAATGTGTTTGAATAGAATTAATTTCTAATTTATTTGAACGCAATTAAAGTTCAATGTATTCGAATGGAATTGATTACTAATTTATTTGAATGTAATTAAAGTCTACCGTATTTTACTAGAATGCAATTAAATTCTAATGTACTTGAATGCAATTAATGTCCAATCAATTTGAATGCGATTAAAGTCTAATATATTTGAATGTAATTAAATTCTAATACAACTGAATGTAACTAAATTCTAATACAATTGAATGCAATTAAATTCTAGTACAATTGTATGTAATTGAAGATGAAGGATCGTTGTATTTGTCTTCACAAGAGTTACAGTAATATCTCATAAAAATATACCGTGCCATTTAAGGAGATTAAGGTGACCTTGATTCTTCGCGATAAAATACTTCTTCTGAAATTATTTATGTTGCAATCTCTAGCCAACCAAGAATAGATTAACTTTTGTTCGGTACTTTTTATTGTCAGGCTGTCGCAACTGTTCGAGAAATTGTGGCGACCGTCACGTGGGACACCCTGTACTTTTTGCTATATTACCCGTGTTACAATGTAAAAATGGACTATATTCGTGCCAATTATGCTAGAGTAAAAAGTATGTGTTCCTATATCGTTTCTTTAATTAAATCAGAATTCAGAAATATTTTATACGAATGTGGAATAATGAATTAAATCTTATTCGTAGAATTTATTCGACGTATTTTTCGAAGAATTTATTCGAATTTATTCAAATCGTTATTCAAATCAAATTTTATTCAAGGAATTTATTTAAACCACCAACAATTATTCTATACCACCTTGTATTACAAATTGCTTCCCAAACTCATAGATAAATAAGTAAACGAATAAATAACTAAATTGAATGAACTTCTTTTCTTGGCTCCGTTTCCTGTTTTCGACGATCGTGAACTGTGCCATAATGGCGGAATAAAAAGCTGAAAAAAACACCGGGAAACCGTGCGCGAGCAAGGAGAGAAGATCGTAGGTAACCGTTTCGGCGATCGAGGGCTTCGGAAGGGGAAATTAGCCGGTTTGCCCTCGAAGGGAGCCATCCAACTGCCTGCACGCCTTGACACCCAAAACTGTACCGCATCCTAATAAATGCAAGGCTCGATTACCGTCGAGTAATCGGTTTGTCAAACAACCGGGACAGCCGAACCTGCTCCGCATCGATAAGCCGCTCGAAACTGACCTACAAGCTCTCCACGGATACAGGAACACATGTAACGCGTACGCCCGTGTACACGTACAGCCGTAGGCCTCGCAGCTTCTCGCCATTCTGGCCACGGTCTAACTCGAACCGACGCATTCTACTTTTAGTGCCGTTCGATCGCCACTGGATCCTCTCGCCGCTCGATCTTTCCTTCGATGGACAGAATGCTACGAATAAGAGAGAAGATCTACGCGGTTTCAAAATGCTGAACAGCAAGCAACGTTGATTCGGTGTTTTAAGTAAAGGGTTCTCAAAATTGTTGCACTTTATCTCGTGATTCGCTTTTGGAAAATTGTGTTCGAGAAATTTTCCTGTGAAATTGTTATATTTTTGATATAATTTTAATATAATTCTGGATAATTTTGACATATATGTAGGTTCTGTTATTATGTAGATTGATATTACTTGGATTTTTTAAGATAAATATTTGTCTAGATAATTATTTGAGTGAATTTTTTTTAGTCGAATGGTATAGTAGAATAATTTAGCATTTGTTAGATTGCAGAGCTTAGCATTGCTTGGAGTTTGTTGAATAAATATTTATTTAAAAAATTGTCCGAATGTACTCCTTTTGGTCGAATATTCTAGTCTATTTATTATTCATTATAAATTATTCTGTTTATTCACTTGAATGATTTTTTATTCGATTAATTCTCTATTCAAATTTATATGCAAAATAATAATTACCTATAATACTCGCAAAATACAATAGCCGCAGATTTATTTATTCAATTCCCTAAATGTCTCTACTAAAAATTAATCTGCCCACGTTTGTTACAAATGCGTGAGATTCGTTGGTCAACAAATTTGTTTTCATCCTCTGCGCCGTCGCGGAAGGAATGTTGGATTCGACGAAGGTTTTGCTACCTATTTAAATGCTGCTTTGCTTGAAATTGTACCTATCCGAGGATCTTTGCGATTCTGCCAGCGCGGCGCTATGGAATGAGAATCTTAATCACGATCCACCGGCTCGACCTTCTCGATTTAAACAGTCGGCGGGAGAATCTGGGCGCGAACCTCTCGGTATTCTAATGGTTCAATGACATTCGAAACTATTTCGTCGCGAAACCAAGGCTTGTCTCGTCTTGTTTAATTTCATTATATTTGTTCTGAATAAAGTAGCCTTTCAGTTTTGCTAAGAAGATTCGATATGATTATAATTATTGTTATAGTAACAGGAATAGTGACAGAATAATAGTAATTTATTTATTTCCTCATTTCATTCTTTCTTTATATATTCATCTATTTTATTATTTTTTTTTATTTTTTTATTATTATCTTCTTTAAGTTTGTACAAGGTGAGTCATACGTTATATTATTTTAGATCATTATATTATGATATTATATTTAATATTTATTATAGTAAATATTAAATATAATTATAATATAGTATTTTCAAAATACTATAAAAATACTACAGAAATATTATAGTATTTTTGATATATTTCCAGTCATTCTTGACGTATAAAATATACACTATAATGTACCATATTATATTACAGTATCACTTACACCATTTTTTTATTATTTTAAATAATTGTAACGGGTTCAAACAATTTTCCACTCATTGTCTAAACAGTCTAACGTGTTAATAAAGTTCGGTTGAATTTTTAAAAAATTATGTCTTGCTAAAGGGCGTTCGAATATCACGGTAGCTCACCGCGTGGCCATTTCGATGTCGTCGTATGCAGAAAGAGCGCGCTACAGACGGTGCCGCGTTTAGGGACGTAACCGTGGTACAGGCGAGGCGATTAGGCACGCGGAAAGAGACGGGGCCCCGCAAAGTATTTTAATGGGCGGTGACGGGGAACGGAGGCGGCCGCCCTTATTCGGAAGTACATCGAGCGTTCCGCGCGGAAATGTTTACACTCCGCCTAAGTGGCGGCTTCGGACCTTATGGAATCCGACGTTTTCCCAGCGGTGTGCGACGGCCACAATGCGCTCCGCGCGGCCGGTGTTACGTAACCGTGCCGTTCTCCGTCACGCCTCACGGATTTTGACAGCGTGTTCCATTCATTATTTTCAATCTCGCCGCGTCCATCTCGGCTTGGAAAAAAAAACCCCCACTAAATTTCGCGGCGCCCCGCTCGCTCGCTCGCTCGCTCGCGCGCGTCCCGTCACGCGAGCATTAACCCTTTCCACGCTAAAACCGATTCTAAACGCTCCAACCAAGCAACGAACTCGTAATATTCGACTGGTTATTACTTGGTCCGAAAATATCGACGAAATAATAGCCGGCGAAGCGGAATTCAACTCATCGATGGATTTATGAATAGACTGTGGATTGGTTGTATTTTTGCTAGAAATTGTTAAATTTTCGTCTATAGTGGAATTGTGAAGATACGAGAAGGATTTGAGAATATTTTTGCGTTATGAATAGTTTATTAAAATTGTTGAAAGGGCTCGTTTTTCGACTTTTTGATCATTTTTATTTTATTCCAGTTGCATTTCTATTTATTTTCTCAGTTCAGTGTTCAATTTTTCATGGTTCATTTTATACGCTATTTTACATATTTTACACGCTATTTTGCATATTCTACATGCCATGTTACGCACTATTTTGCTCCCAATTTTCTACGCTGTCACTTTACACAGTAGCAAAGAATAAAATATCAATTTACCATATAGACGTCCCCGATTATTATTTTAGAAATCGTTGTACCAATCGAAAGTTAACACAGAAATACGCAGCCAAATTAGAAAAATACGCAGCTAAATTAGAAAAATATCGCCGCGTCGAATATTCCATCCCCGTCGAAGCGGATGTTGTAACAGAAATCGTACGAAGTTCGAGCAAATCGAATCTTCTCATTGTTGCGCAACGACGCCGCACACGCCCAGCCGCGCGCCGTTCATTTGAATAATTTCCGAGCAATCCGGCCGTAGGTTAACGCTTCCTCCGTTTTTGTTTCATGCGCGCGCGCGCGCGCGCTCGCGGATCCAGCGATTACGATCTCGCGATGGTATTCGAGGAACTCCGACGAAGATCCGAAACGGGCGGCCATTTTTTTTTCGGGTCGGGCACACCGGGCGTCCTCGGAACGTTGTCGATCGGACACGTTCTAATACCTTCGGCCGAACACGTTTTCTATTTTCGCGTTCGTAAAAAAGATCTCCGACCGTATGCAGTCGACCTATCCGCCTGCGTCGCCTTGCGCCGTCGTTTAAGCAGAAACGGGCGCCGTTAGCGCGGACGACATCGAAAGTGACGTTCGATTCTTCGGAGCAGAAGAGGCGCCATAGAGAAATGACTATTTCCTATCCCCCGACATCCGATCGCGGCGGTGAGAATTGAATTTCCTTTTTCCCCGTGATTAATTATTAAGGATAGAGTAACGGTGCTGAGCAGCGTGCCGGCGAAACGGGTCAAGACGATGCGCGGCACCTTCTCTCGTCGACACTCGATCGCCGAGGTGAGCGTAGACTTTCGATGAAAACGAAATTCGCTGCTTCAAACTGGCAATAGGATATGCTTCTAATGCTTGACGAGACTGGAGGGTTCTTGTTCTTCTGGGGGAGACTTGGGCTCGGTGATTAATTCAGTTCATCGTGGTAATAAGAGGGTTAGCTTTTTGGGGATATTGTCCCTCCTTTTGATTAGCCTTTTATATTGGAATATAGCGAGTGTCACAGAGGAGATAGCTGAGGTCGTTTCAAGCAACTTTTTTCTTTACACAAATATTCTCCGAGGCATCGTTAATGAGTTATTAACAAAAAACATTGACCAATGGGAAGCGAACTCCGCTGACGAGTGGCGGCCGGCTCCACGCAGATTGGCTTCACCGCGTCGCGTCAGTGACACTCCTCTCTCATTGGTCAATGTCTTTTATCAATAACTCATTAACGATACCCCGGAGAAAAATTTTCTAAAGGAGAAACATGCTTGAAATAATCTCAGAAATCTCCTAATTCCGAATGACTAGGATTTGTAAACTTTAATATTTTATTAAAAGTTTTTTATTTATGATAGTGATATGTACTAATTTGCCAATATAAATAAGTGGAATAAATTGTTGCCGCTGTTGCGATTCTTTTCTCAAAACTCACTATAATCGAATGAATTATTTCATAATTTTACAAAACATATCTTTCGATGTTTTATACGAATTTCGTTTCTCCTTCGCATTTTAACAAACATCTTACTTCAAATAATTTAAAATTAACGTTCTCTCCTATTTTATCGCATTAAAAAAGATCTGTGCAACAAGGGTTTCCTATTTACTTCAAAATCCTGTACCTAAAACAGTTAAAAGGTTCAGCGAAATCGATTGCAAGGGAAGAGAAGAGAGCGTCGTTCGGCTGTTTCGCAACGCATCGTCTATTCCCGGGCATGTTCGCCGACCCGGGAAAGCACCTTGGGGATATACGGTGCACGAAAGGAAGAGTCCAGACGGATACGGAGGCGTGTTCTGTATTACGCCGCGGCCACTTTTTATTTCACCCGCGGAATTAATATTTGACGCGCTTTCGCAAGGACGGCGCCGCGGCGAGCGTCCGCGCGAGCCTAGAAAACCGCCCGTGCACACGGAAGCGTTGTGTAACGGAGCAGCGAGCGCGGACTCGGCGCGAATACGGACGCGCCGCTCTGTCTTTTGTCTCCGCGTTTCTCACCGAAAGTCGAGCAATTATTGCCTCCACCGTTCCCATTTGTCTCCGTTAATTTCCCGTCGTTCGAAAACAAAACGACGACTTCCATTAAGTCAAGTTGCTGCTTTCAAGACTGAGTTAGGCTCGATTGTGTAAGGATGAGAGGCAATGGATGATAGTTTAGTTTACTGTGTCGAATGAATAGAATAAAAATTTGTGGAGGTATCAATTTATCGGTATGGAAATTTATATAGGTAACTATTTAATAAAATAGAGATTTCTATAGGTAACCATTTAGCAGAATAAGGATTTATATAAGTAATAATTTAGCAGAATAAAAATTGATATAGGTAACAATTTAATAGAACAAAAATTTATATATATGTGACAATTTATCAGAATAAGATTTCATTCGAATAAGACGTAATTAGAACAAGAATTCATTCAAGAATTGAATAGGAATTTATTCGTATAAAAATCTAAAAGAATTGTCCATGATTATCCATATTCACCAGCAATTATTTTACTAATTTATAAAGAATTATTCGACATACATTATTGAACCTATATATTCATAATAACTTACGAAGACTAATGAATAATCGTCGTTCGAATAAAATAATCAACCAAAAGAATTCATTCGAACAATTACCTTAGACAAACAGTTAACCGTAATAATGACCAACTTTAATCAAGCTGTCGTAACTTCCAAGCAAAAAACGTACAGCGATTCGCCCGCGTTCATTTCAGAGCGTGAATTCTCTACTTTCGCGGTAATTAGCGTATTCCTGTCGAAGTCGTAACAGTTGAAATAACAGCAACATAACAATCGACTTAATGAAACTATGCCGTGTAATAATGACTCGCAGAGGCACCGAATATTCCTTTAAATATAGTTCGAATTTTTCACGACAGAAACAATCATTGAAATCATCAAAGCATTGATATCATTGATGAATTAATATTATCAAAGCATTGGTATCGTCGATGAATTAATATCATCGAGGCATTAACAAGCAGCGACAGGTATCGGCGCGTGCTCGCCGATTTGTCGGCGCGTACCGGGTCGCTTCCTAGGCCTCGTTGACTTTCACGTGGATCGGGCATAATTACGCATGCATCGGCAACGGAATACCTCGGAGCTAGAAAATGACGGTGTAGGTCCGGCGCGGATAAAAACCGCGAAATGCCATCGGCTAAGCTTTCAAAGGCCCCGTGTCCGCGAGCGCGCGCGCGCGCGACACGTCGAAAACTGGTTTCGCGAGAGATTTCTTGTCGATCGGAGGAAATCGTGCGGTCGTATCGGCAACCTGCCGGTTCCCGCCGGTGCCCCTGGCGGAGTCGCAGACCGCTGCCGGGACCAATTTGGAAAATTGTCCGGGAAGAGAAACTTCGGAAATTTCTGTCGGCGAACGGATTCTCTGTTTCCGATCGTGGGGGACCGGTTTTCGCGTCCGCGGGACCGATCGGTCTGCCAGCTAGCAACAACGGTTTCTAATGGTCCCTTGATGTAATGTCAGCATGACGTTCATCGAAGCCGTAGAGCCGCGTCCCGTTAAACCGATTACAAGGATGTTCCTTCGATAGAGGCAAGGTGGCAGACCGAGAAAGCTCTCTTGCGTGTCCGGTTGGATAATAATGCCGCGTCTGTTCTTTCTCTCTCTCTCTCTCGCTCTCTTTCTCTGATGCGAGCGCTCGCCGCGGACTCGAGCCGCAGAAATAAAAGAGGAATACCGCGGCCGCTGTTTTCTTACGCGATTTCTGTACGGCGTTCCACGGCGCGGGGAAAGAAAGCGTAATCTAGAGTCGACGATTACATCGTGGCCGGTCGTTCGGCCGCGGTATCAGCGTCATAACAGAGTCTCTCGAAACCGACCTAATCTACTTATAAGCTACTTAGGCGAGCCGTTCCACCTGTTAAGTTGACATTCGTCCGGCTGGTAAACAGCGTTTACCTTGCCGTCTATGCGACACCGCATCCTCCGTTCGTCGGTAGTTTGCCTCTCTAACTTTGTATTCATCTGCTCAGCTCAGTTTATGTCATCAATTTAACGAACGACGATAGACCAATGACAGATTTGAAAATTCATTTTAACGCTGATTTATTGTATCTTTGTCGTAATCACTTTTGTTATATCGTCATATATCGAAATAATATAACCAAAAGTTGAATTAGAATAAAAATCATTGTTTTCTTAACAATTGTACTGATTTGACAATAGTGTAATATTATAATAAAAATCATTGTTTTCTTAACAATTGTACTGAGTTGACAATAGCGTAATATTTTCAAATTATACAAATGTGTCTTTTTGCTCTTCGAGTTCTTCCGATATGTAATTATATAATGCATAAAATTAAATATTGTATCATGGATATCAGAAATGTAATATAATTTATCAAAATTGAATATTATAATTATAATATACATATTTCAGAAATTTTATAAATTGTATAATTATATATCTGTCAACTCAGTAGAATAGTTAAGTAAACAATAATGATTTATATATATATGCATATCATTTTATATTTTCACATTTATATTCATATTATATTTATATCTACTTATTATACAAATATTGCGTTTATATATTATATAGTTATATATTAGAAAAATTCCAACCGCGAACGTATGTCCATAAGACTTGAAAATATTATTACAACACAGTCAGCTCAATAGAGAATGGTTGCGAGAACAAAGAGACGTCTGCGCGGTTTCAACATCCTCTAATTAATAAAGACAATCGTTATTTTGCATAAGAATCCGGATTCCAGCGACGAGCGGATGCTGGCCTAAAGGATGGAGCGGTGGAATTAAGTAGATTAAGCCGACTGGGTCAGCCTGCGCGATTCGGACTTCCGAGAAGACTATTTTAGGCAAATCGTAGACGGATATTGACGATTAGCGAGCGAAGCAGGTTGATCGAGGAGATCGGGATCGATTTTAGGATCGAACGGAGAGACTTTCTTCTGGACGTATTATACATAGGCGTACGTTGAAAGCGCGAGGTGTTTCTAGGGTGACAAGGTAAACACTGTGCAACCTTCAAATGATTCCTTATACCAATTTGACATTGTCAGATTGCTAAATAAGCTATAGTAATTTTAGTCACCATGCGAAGCTTAACCTTTTAAGCACGACGCGCCATTATAGAGGCTTTTATGGATGTTTCATGTTTTACTCAATTGTATTATTAGTTATTAAAATAAACGATTAAAATGAAAGTGTATATGTACAATACACTATGAAAAGAAAATATTTACAGCTAATACTATATATAACTATACCAAGAAAAATTTCATTCACGTAAAATCGAGTCGTGCCTAAGAGATTTGCAACCCTTTGCACTCGAAGCCATTTTAACAATAAATCGAAAATAATTTTCCTAGCTTATAGTATTTCCATTTTATGTGACAAAGTGTATTTTATCATGAAATTAAGTCTTGTGACTCACACCAACAGTTTTACTGTTAACAATTTTTTAAATCTAAACTTTGTTAGTATAAAAATTATTTTGGAACGTGATAGAATAATTTTAGCGGTGCCTCAGAGTCATCGCTCGAGTGCAAAGGGTTAATAGTCGGACGTATGGCGATTCAACGGATAGAACAGGGTAGTAAATCAATTGATAATAAATTTCATTCATAAATTGTTCGAGCTAAGGGCGAGTGGATGATGACGAATGTTGGACGGACAGAGTGGACAGATTAAGTAGATTAGACCGACTGGGTCAGACCGAACGACGAATAGATTTAACCATTTTAGACAGATCGTTGATCGATATTGACGATTAACAAAGTGGAGCGATCGAATGGATTCTGGTTGGCTTTTCGTCTTCGTTTCAGTTATTTACTTCAGTTATTTAGTTATTTACTCGGCGGATTGGAAACACGGTTGCATAAAAGTGTCGAATGACATAACCAACGCGGACTACTGGCTGGGTAGGAGTGCATGTATAGTGATTCGTAATTGAACGTGCTTATGGCACGATAAAAATAAACCGGGAGATTTATAATACGGTATGTAAGAGGTATTAATAACTTTCTAAACAGTGTCTCATATTTGACGATATACCAAGAGCGTAATTGAAATAGAAATCATTATATTACCATAACATTTTTAAATATGAATACCTTTTTAATTTTTAATACCGTGAAATTTTATAGTATTAATATCTTTTTAAAAAATATTTCAATATATGACAATATACCAAAAATGAAATAGAAATAAAAATCATTGTACTACCATGAAATTTTATAGCATTAATACCTTTTTTAAATTATATTATCGTGAAATTTTCTAGTATTAATACCTTTTTAAGAGATATTTTAATATATGATAATATATCAAAAATTTAATAGAAATAAAAATACTTATACTACCGCGAAATTTTATAGAAACTAATAAATTATAAATTTCGTGATCTTGTTTATAAATTTTACATGATTATCGTACAGTGTTAATAATTCAGCATTGCTGTATCGGCGACATTGCAGTGCAAAGCGACATTTTACTTATTTTCCGCCTATTCCGTCTCGTTATAAATGCATAAGACACGCAACCTAGTCGATGCCCTTACTTGGAAGAACTTCAAACGTTGGCCTGCAATTTCCCTACAACTGCCTACAAGTTTCCTCATTCCTGTTCGTTCGACACACACTTTCATCGAATTAAAACCCGACCTAGTCCACATAGTCCACCTTCTCCCGCTCTACTTGTTTATAATCAGCTGATCAACGAACAATGGGATAGCAAAGCCGGTTACTGAATTTTACAGTCGCCTTACTTATCATCGAATGACGTATATTCGATTCTGTTGTTCGTGTGTTTTGCTAATTTTTTAATAACTAGAATTCAACATGTATTAGTCGATAATAGAGATATTAATTTTTGAAATTGTAGGTTGACTGTAAATATTTTTATTTCCTTGAGCAATAGAAAATTTAGCAGATAAACTTTTTTTGACATAGTAGGTACATGTGGAAATAGTATTTGAGTATATTTGATATATAATTGTATAATTGAGTACATTTGGTATATAGTAGCATATATCATAAATATTTCTATTTTTTGATGTACTACAGAATTTGACGTACAAAATTATCTGAAATTAATGATTACATATGGAAATGACATTTCAAATATATTTCAAGTATTAAATATACTATAAATATCTCTATCTTCTAATACAATACAGAATTTAACACACAATTCTCTTTCAAATAATAGTAATATCATTTTTACATATTCCAAATATATTTTTCATATATTTCAAATAACAAATAGATTATAAATACTTCTATATTTTCATATAATACAGAATTTAGCAAACAAAGCTTTATTAATTAATTTGTCAATTTCTGTATTACACAAGGAAATAAAGCCATTCAAAATCAGCTATATCAAAAATTTCTCTCATCCTCCCCGAAATAAATCAAATCAAAGGCACAGCGTAATGGAGCACCTCTCACTAACCGGCTCTCGACTACCCTGCTATTTACTCGCCGAATCGGACCTCGCCCCGACCACGCGATTCACCTGCTCCACCTGTCGATTCACTCTCCACCCGCCAAACGAAAACCTCCAACTAAACCGCGTCTATTTTCGCGCCGCTAAAATCGTAGTCGGTGCCGATTCTCCAGGAAACGTTCCGCGGTTCCTCGGTGGCGACGAGATCGTCCGTGAAACTTCCCGCGCCACTTCCCACGCCGATTACCGGTACTTACCATTCATTCGCCACTCGTTTTCATCGTCCGGAAGAAGCGCACGGGGACCGGTATATCTCTCCTGTATCCCGGTGGGCACGTATCCCAGCGGTGGTCCCCGCTCTGCCCACGTGATTACTCTCGGGTCCACCGAGGTTGTCGCGGCTGGACGTCCGCGCACCTCCGGGCACCTACGGGCGCCTACGGGTACCGTTAAAGCCTCTCTGCGGCCTGTGGGAGCCGCGATCACCGCGATCCAACTGCGGAAAAGCTCGGGTGTCGCGGTTTTTCGATGGGAATCGGCACGGGACCGGAGCGGAACCGGAGCGGGACCGGAGCGGGTGTCTATCGTGGGTTGAGGATCGCGCGGCAGCGACAGCGACGACGGCGACGACGACGACGACACGGAACCGACACGGGGCTACGAGGTGCGTGGCGATCGAGCACAGTCACGTGGCCAGCACACGCGGAAATCGATGGTTCGACGTGCATTCGGGACAACGCGCCGTGCCGGACTGGCTCGCCAGTAGGCTGACTTTCTTCCACGCCGCGCCGCGGATCGCCCCTTTGATTACAAACACCGTGCCCTGTCTCTCTCCACCTTTCACCGCCTCTCTCTCCCGCCCGCTCGCCGCCTCTCCCTCTCTCCTTCGCTCCACGCTTCTCGCTCTTCCTCTCTCCTTCTCCCTCTCTCTCTGGCTCTCTTTCTTTCTCTCTCTTTCTCCCTCTCTCTTTGGCTCTCTTTCTCGCTCTCTCTAGCTCTCTTTCATGCTCTCCTTCTCACTCTCTCTAGCTCTCTTTCATGCTCTCTCGTACTCTTTCTCTGTCTCTCTCTCTTCTCCGCTCTCTCTCTCTCCGTCTCTCTTGCTCGCGCTCCGTACCCGGCCGTCCCCCATTCGCTTCAACCTCCTTCGTCCATCCGCCCGCGCCCCACCTTCCCGCACGATGCCCATTCGATTCCGTGCCCGTACGAATCGAGTATCCCTCGAATTTGGTCACGCGAATCGAATATCCGCGCGCACGCTCGTTTACCCGGAGCCCGCGTGCGAGCCACGGTGTCATTGAAAGTGACTGAAATTGATGGCGAACGATGGTTGACGAGCCGCGGCAACCGTCGTCCGCGGGTTTCTTTCGAGATGGATACAGCCGTGGAATGTGGGTAACTGGGTTTGACAATGCGAGAGGATTCTCGCGGCGGGATTGGCGAGAGGATCTCGCTACGGGATTGGCAAGTCGATTTTGGGATTGTAAAGTCGATTTTGGGATTGTAAAGTCGATTTTGGGATTGGCAAGTCGATTATGGGATTGTAAAGTCGATTATGGGATTGTAAAGTCGATTTTGGGATGGTAAAGTCGATTTTGGGATTGTAAAGTCGAATTTGGGATTGTAAAGTCGATTTTGAGATTGTAAAGTCGATTATGGGATTGTAAAGTCGATTTTGGGATTGTAAAGTCGATTATGGGATTGTAAAGTCGATTTTGGGATTGTACAGGTGATGGCAGGTGCGTTGTGGCGGAATTTGTTTTGAGAGTGATGGGTTGGGTGGGTAGTCATGTTTGGAGCTGTTGAAAATTGTTTAGATGGGTCGTGGTGATTGTTTTTTAATTGGGTGTTGGTGGGAGAGGCATGGAATTAGTTGTGCTGGAAAATTGGTAACAATAGCGTTTTGTAGATTATGGGAATCTCGATCGTGGTAGAAAGTTCGTGGATTTAGTAGACGTGATTTGGAGAGGAATGAAAATTGAAGAGAAGAAATAGTTTAATTGGGATCTGGAAATGTTTTGGGAAGAGGGTGGTGATTGTTTAATCTTGCAATATTTGTAAAACTAGAATGTTGGAATTTTAGAATTGTAAAATGTTGGAATCCGCAAATTGTAAAATGTTGGAATCCTTAAATTGTTAAATCTTGGAATTTTCAAATTGCGAAATCTTGAAATTCTCAAATTGCAAAATCGTAGAATTTTAAAATTGCAGAATCTTGGACTCTGAAATTGTAGAATTTTGGAATCTCAAAATTGCAGAATCTTAGAAACTCAAAACTGTAGAATCTTGAAAACTAAAAATGGCAAATTTAGAACCTTAAAAATTACAAAATCTTGGAATCTCAAAATTACAATATCTTGCTACCTCTATAACCTAAAAATCTTGAAATTTCAAAAATCTCAAAATTACAATCACTATACCAGCCAAGCCTTTAAAAAATCTCAGAACTACAGAATTTCGATACCCCATAATAACAAATTGCCAAATTTCTCAAAACAATTATATTGTAACATAACCTCGAAAAAATCCACGCTCTTCATCAACCGTAAAAAATCCCCGAGTTTTAAAAAGATCTTCACCGTCCGCGGACAGAATTTTCTGAGCTGGAAGAGGGAGAGAAAAAATAATCTCGGTTATTTCCGAGGCGATTCGTCCGCTTCGCGGCCCCTCCATTCTCGAACGTGCACCTTGTGCTTCGTCGATGTGGGCTACCAAGCCGACCTGTTCCAACGAGATTCTGCGGTGCACCTGTGTAATACCTTCGGCGTTAACTTGACTCCGTATAGTGGCGCACACTTCGGCGTTATCCGCCGATTAAACGATACACGTAATACCAGTCTCGATTACTGTTCGCGGCGCGCACACCTGGTCAAACACTCGGCGGACGCCCCGTGGATTCCACGTTTTTAATAGTCGAATAAGGCGCGCGGAAGCGTGCCCCGTTATCGTTCGTGTGTCGGACGGATCGAAATAGATATAGTTTAATTTAAGAAAATGTCTTCTAAAAAAGTGTCGAATGCATTATACGAAATTGTCAAGGTTATGTCAGTTGACGATTTATTCATTCGTCTCAAACTGAGACAAACGTGTAAAAATCAATTCAAATCGAGGCATTTAGTGTATAATTGTTGTCCAAGACTTTTAGAAGAATGTAGAAAGAATTATAAATTTTATATCGTATACACACGAATTTGATGTCGTTTGCTTGTGCGACACATTTTTAATAACTGTTTAAATATAAACTGATTTTAGTAATATAAAAATTAGTTCGACAAATGAGCAGTTTTCTACTACACTAACTATATCAAACATATCAAAATATATCTAAACACTGAACAATCATTTTCAAAAAGAAGAGTATAATTGAGCATTTTGAAAATGACTCATATCTACGCTATATATAATTTCATATCATTAAAGCCTCCAGAACACGAACAAAAAATGTATTAAAATTAATTTATTAAAGCACAGAATTCTTAAATATCTACATTCTAATATCTAAATAACTAAATGGACTTTTCAAAATGGAAATTATCAAAATAGACAGCACGAATGCATAGAAAGTAGACGATCGATTGTCAAACAGCCTCAAACATTGTCAAACAAATCTCGCCACCAGAAAGTATGCAACAAATGCACTGCTCGAATTATGCGAATTCCTGCGATCGACCTTCCATCATGCTAGATCGAAATGAAATATCAAACTAAAGAAGATCGAAATGAAATATTAAACTAAAGAAGATCGAAATGGAATATCAAACTGTAGAATATCGAAATGAAATATCAAACTGTAGAATATCGAAATGAAATATCAAACTGTAGAATATCGAAATGGAATGTCAAACTGTAGAATATCGAAATGGAATATCAAACTGTAGAATATCGAAATGGAATATGAAACTGTAGAATATCGAAATGGAATATGAAACTGTAGAAGATCGAAATAAAATATCAAACTGTAGAATATCGAAATGAAATATCAAACTGTAGAATATCGAAATGGAATATGAAACTGTAGAAGATCGAAATGAAATATCAAATTAAAGAATATCGAAATAAAATATCAAACTGTAGAAGATCGAAATGGAATATCAAACTGTAGAATATCGAAATGCAATATCAAACTAGAAATATTGAAGATGAAACGTCGCGAGACTTTCAGACATCGCGCGACGCCGCAAAAGCGACGGGCGTCGCGGATCGTCGCGCGGCAGCTTTGACACCCGCGAAGCATGCAAACGGCGTAATAACAATCATGTTCCCTGGGTCTCTGTACGAAATCGGCGGACGCGCGGCCAGATGGCGGAGTTTCACCTGAATGGCGGTGCGCGGATCGGAGTTCCTCGCGCGTTTCGTTCCCCTCCTGGTTTCGCGGAGAATGCCGGGGTACGCCGGCGATCCTGCGAGATTCTGCGGCGCACCGACGTCCCATATTATCCTCGGACTTTCCATAACGATTAAGCCAGGAGAAAAGTGCCGGAGGCGTACGAGAGGAGAGCCTTCTCGGTCTTCTCTCCGCCGCATGTGATTACCCTCTCCGCTCTCGCGCGCGGACCCGAGAGGAAACGCTCGCCCGCGTCCGCGTCCCGCCGTCTCGCAAACAACACAAATAAGTATACTGTTCGCACATTTTTTTATCAACTAAAACATCGATGGAACGTATGGTCTGTTTCTATAAATGTTTTTATATTTATTTTTAATATTTTCTATTATCTCTACTATCTCTAATATTAAAAATTTTTAATATTTAGAGACGCGTGCAAATAGACTTCGTACATAAATTAGCATAAAATATTTGCAGGAAGGAATAATAAACTGTAATGTACGTCTGCTAAGAAAAGATGGAAATTCGAAAAGAAGCTGCAAAATTGTCTGTGATTGTAAAAATCAGCAGACGAACCGAAATTAAATAATCATTAGAATAATCTCTACACAATCTTGACAGCCTTAATATAATCCTCTGTACTGTAAAAATACAAAAGGAATAATAATAATAGGCGACTTGAAGTTATTTAAAAGTAATGAAAAATTTTACGTAAAAATCATCCCTT
>NC_135781.1:3935188-4052293 GCF_028453695.1 Augochlora pura
CTCCGCCCGCGGTGGCGATTTCCCACGTGCGCCAGCTCAGCTTCGCACAGTCGACATTCTTGCGCTAACTAATCAACGGCGCGTGACTTTCCTTTGAGCCGCCGCTCGACCGGCACCGAGGTTTTCTTTTGTCTCTCCTCCTTGCTCGTCAGAATTTCCGTCCAGAGAATTCGCTAACTTCTTCGTTCCATTTTCCGCCGCGTTCCGGCCAAAGCTCCCCGCTCTGGGAGCGCTTTAGATCTGCCCCGGGGGGGGGCAGGCGACGTCGGTGGGCGTGGCCTGTTTGCTCTCGCGTGTGACGCGGGACCGTCGAATACAATGGGTCGATCCATCGCGGAAAGCGGGCAGCAATTTCAAATTCTAATGTTTCGGCAGTCGGGTCGAATTGTTAACTATTCGCGTTAGATTTTGTAAAAAAATTAGCCTCGATTTTGGTGAAGTAGGTGAAAATATTTATACATGTACGAGTAACATCGATATCTGTTTTGTACGTACGATGAGTTTATTTTAGGTTTATAACGTGATGGAATTAGTAAATGTCGTATAAGATAAAAAATTTATCAAATTTGCATATCTCGTGTTTATATATCTTTTTATATTATATTCTGTAGATCAAAGTTGTAACAAAAATTCATTATGACATCTCTTCCGTTTAAAATCAATCAACTTAAATTTGTATTAAAATCAATTTTAAATCTCTATTTAAAGCCTACAGTAATTTAAATTTCAATCCAAAATCTATTATCAACTAAATTCTATTATAAAAAATTCCCTGTTTTAAAACTAATTCTATTATTAAAAATCTATCACAATTTGAATTTCCACAAAAGATGTATATTTTATAGTAAATCCACTCTAGTCGATTTCAGCCCTTAAAATTAATTAAAAATCTGTAACAATTGAAATGTTACAAGATAATCATTGCGAAAAATATCTAAAAATAGCCGCAGCCGGACGACGGCTTGGAACGTCGGCAAAAATAAGGAATTCGATGGTTTCGTCAATCGGAAAGCGAACACGAGCCTCGGGTGGACGATTCCGAAGGGTACGCGGGTTTGCTTATTGGTGACGCGGGAGCGACACCTCGTCTCCCGAAATCAAACAGCCGATTCGTATTCGCGATTCCGTTAACCGGCGTGGTTGCGTTCCGATTCGCGAGCCACCCAGCCGGCGACCCGTCGGCGCTCGTCCGTTCGCGGCGGCCACGAAATCCTGGATACAATTTGAAACCGCGGCCCGCGTTGCGTGACAATGAGTCGGCTGCGAGCCGCCGACGGCCTTTACAACTATGCATCCGCCATTTACATCACGTTCGTCATTGTCAGGGATATATCGGAGCACGCGGCGCGGCCTGCATGTAAATGCAACGTGTAGGGGGATAGCGGTAATTCGTGCAGGTTGCGTGTCACCGAACCACGTGAAAACTGCTCGGACGTTGTTGCGCGAAGCCCCGCGCGTACGCGCGCATTTGCGCACTTGTTGCGCCACGCCGGGCCTGCGCCGGTGCGAGCATTTCGCCTGATCAATTTTCACCCTCGCTCCGGGCCGTTTTCCGTGCGGTCTGGTAAACAACTGCTCCGTGAACGCTCCTGATGCTACGAGAGACGCGGTACTATATTTTTAACAAAATGACAGAATTTAAGGGCTTTTTAAAACATATGAAATAGAGCTTCGTTTTTTTCGCAAATAGCTGTGGCGAATTAAACTGGATACAGTCAAAGCTCGTTCAGTAGATCGTGGATATTTATGGCAATTTTTTATAATTTTTAACTTGTAATTCATTTTCAATTTTTAATAAAATCTATTATAGTAAATTTATTGTAATATTATTACATAATATAATTTTACTGTAATAGGTTTTCTATAGAAATCTAAATTGTAATAGAATTTTACTAGAATTTACTAGAATTTTCTATTACAAATTGTAATAGAATTTTATAGAAATATAAATTATAATAGGATTTTATAGGAATTTAAGTTCTAATAAATTTGTATAGGAATTTAAATCATAATAAATTTGTATAGGAATTTAAATTTAAATAAATTTGTATAGGGATTTAATTAAAACCTTTAAATCGTGGAAGACTTTCGCAGGAATTTATAAAAAGAATCCTTCAACTCATAGCACATTTTTATAGTAATTAAAATAAAACTTTTCAATTACAATAAATTGTACATTATTGGTAAAAAGAGGCGAAGATTAGGAGATTATCCTTTCGTAAACCAAACAGTTAAAATTTCGTAAAAGATCGACGAGCCCTATGCGAGCGATGATCGCAAAAGTGATGGTCTTCGAGCGTAATGAATTACGTTCACCGTAATCGCGTGTAATGGTAACCAATGTCGAGTACAAGGGTACTGTTACACATAATTTTGTCGCGTTGCGTAACCAACATTTCTCCGTCACACATCCTTACATTTCTAAAGGACCGGGCCCCGTCTAATAAATTGCCGCTAATAGGGATAATAAATTGGAGTGGCAAGTCGTGCGCAAAACTGACTGTTTAACGAGGTGTTCGTGTTGGTCTCGCGTATCCCCGGTCCCAACCACGACCCGAATCGCACACTCGAACTCGAGGAAATTCGAGCCCTCAAAGGCCGGCTAACTTCTTTTTTACCGGCCACTCGACTCCGGTCGCCTTATGGCGAAACACAGTCGACAGTGACGCTCAATTCCCGGGCTCTTGCGAATTCTTGGCAGTAGCTAACCTCCTCGGCAATCAACATTATAACTCTGAACGATCTCGCGCAATTTTTCATTAGCCCGCGAACGTGCAAATAAACGCTAAAAAAGCTGCTTTACTTTGTGAGAGAAAAAAAAAGAATTTTGTTTAAAAAATGGGGCTCTTGTTGTCTTATATATTGAAAATAATAAGCTATTGTTAAGGTTTTTAATGCAGTAATTATTATAATTTTTATTCGCCTACAGTCGAGTGATAATAAATGAAAACAGCAAGGGGTAGTTTTATGGTTGAACGTAAATCGAAATTCTATCGTAAATATATTCATCGTCGAAACGAAATTCTATTCGATTTAAATCACTTTTGTTAATTTTTGAGAAAGGATCGAGGTGGATGCAATGGACAGGCGTTTGAAGAACTCGCGGACGGTAGATCGCGGGGCCGGACGCGACGCGACGGGACGATCGATGGGGATCGGGATCTCGCCGGGCAAGGTCGCCCGTTCCCGGCCGCTAATTACACCCGGGACGCTTCGATGAAAGTTACGTCGTTGTAAACTCGCTCCCCGTCGGCATTCCCGACAAGCGGAAACGCGGCGGCTTTTTTTCGTCGCCCGGCGAATTCTTCGGCGTTCCGGGAAAATTTGCGGAACGGTGTTACGCGGACGAAACGCCGCGGAAAAATGTTCGGCACCGGCCCCCCTTTACGCCCGCGGCAATTACCCTTGTTTCTTACGGAACGTGCCGCGCCGCGCCGCCCGGAGTCTCGTTCCGGCGGTTGTTTTACACGCTGGCCGGCACACCGCGGGGCACCATAAAAATTCCGCGAAGTCTAATCAATTGTTTTTCACCGAATGAGAAGAAACGAGCTCACCGGGAAACCGCCGCGCGCCATTTCGCGGATCGCGAGGGGCCTACGCGGGAATATTATTAAACGCTTTCACGGCTGCGGTCACGTGCAGGTGGCTTCGCGAAATTGCGAATTGTAAAACACGGGCCGGCGCAGTTCCTTAGAAAGTCGATCCTGTTTGTATTGTTCGAAAAGTGTATCGTAAGAAAGAATGTGATATAATATATGATGAGATATAAAAACAAGACTGTGCTATTAAAAATATATGTAAAAAGATTGCGCTATTAAAAATGGGTACGAAAAGAAAATTGCAATATTGAAATATGCAAAAAGAGATTGTACTATTAAAAAGAAAGGTATGAAAAAGAAATTGCACTGCTAACAAAGTATATAATAATTACACTGACAGAAGCGATTAAATTCAATTTTGAAAATTAATTCCCACGTTAATCTATTATAATTTCTACGTTTTATTAAAATTTGCAAAAGACGTCAATCTTGAAGAAATAATTGATGTCGTCCAACTTCGCTTTGCAATAATAATCTGATCGAGCAAAATACTTTAAATCCACAAGATTTTTTAAGCTTTCAGCATCGCCATTAAGGTGTTAAATTCCACTGTCGCCGACAATCGCTGGATCTTGTCCGAAGTCCGCGAACTTTTCCAGTATCCCCGTGCAAACAATGACTACGGCCGCTCAAGATTACCGATTACGTGTCCCCGCGACCGGCACACTTCGTCACCCGCGGATCGCCGCGCGCGACGTTATGCTAATCGACGCACATAAATATCCGCGTGACTCTCGAAAACCCGGCGAACTTATCCTATTGAATCCTAGCGGGCATGAAACATTTATGAACCGGCGGCGGCGGATCGACGGGAACGAAAAATCATATTATATCGGCAGACACGCGGCGCGCCGCAAGTTTAAAGGATCGCGCGTATCCGCCTCGCGGTGCCAGCTGCCCGACAATGTTGCGTACAAGCGGGTTACACCTCTGAATTTGAACGAATCGAGCGCACGTTGAATAATACATCGCCGATATACGCTAGCGAAGTTGCGTTACTTTTCGCTGCGGAAAACCCGGGGAGCCTGTTCGGCCATTGTTCTCGATCAGGTTTCGGTGCCGTACGTTCTCTAGGAGCGATCGTCGCAACATTGTGTCAACGATGGGCGTGGCTTTGTTGCTCTTTTCCTGAACAATGCTTTCGACAGGATTCTGACTTTCTTCTGTTATTGAAGTAGTTCGAAGGCGTGGCTTTTGAGGCGTTTCGGTGCGGATTGTTAACAGGGGCGTGGCTTAGATGCTCCGTCCGGATAGAGTGCCTTGACGGGCGTGACGTCGTTCGTTCCTTTATCTAGAGTACTTTGAACAGTAATGATTTCGTTTACACGAAGCACAGAGATAACTTAGGTCTGTGTGAAATGCTCTTAGAGACGTAGTTTTGCTGTTTTTTTTTGTGGAACATTTCTAGGGGCGTGGCTTAGTTGCTCCGTCTGTGTAAAATACAATAGCTCGAGGAGCGTAATTTCGTTGTTTCTACTATGTAGATTACTTTTAGTACCAATAATACCGTTTCTCTTCGCGTGAAATATTCTGAGATGCTTCTTTCTAAACACAACAATTTTAGAGGCGTGGCTTCGCTACTCCATTTGAATAAAACAGCTACAGCAACTTGATTCAATTGCATTCTTTATCCAGAACATTTTCCATACAAGTGCGTTAAGATTCTCTGCGTAGTCTCCGAGAGGCGTGGCGTACTGCGTGGAGCACTTCTAGGGGCGTGGCTTGGTTGCTCCAGATAATCACCGAATACAAATATCGATCTACTTGAAAGTCAATCGACGCTTCAAACCGTGTCCAAGAACTAATAATGTGGACAGTAATCCATCGATGCAAAACTGGTTCCGCGATCGTGTTTCGAAGAGGTTAACGTTCCTTTGCCGAAATCGCGGCAGAGATGGAGCTCTCGATAGGTGGGGATCGCGGGAAGAATAGACGGCACGGGTCAGACTTGATCAACGAAGTAGGAAGACGCAAGGTCGGCGAAGACGTGTAACTCGGAACATGCCGGCCGTTTTTTCTCGCGGCGCGGCGGATCGCGGAGCATTGTGCGTGCTCGGCGCCCCGCGGCCATCGTAATGGATTATCGACGTTCGATCTCGCGTGGCCCGAGTTCGCGGACAATAACGGCGTCGGGGATAGACGCCGCTTTTGTCCGGTCCGCGGTGCCGTAGTCAGAAGCGCGCGCGCGCGTCTTTCTCGAATCGATCCGATACACTTCTGACCCGTGACAAAGATCGCAGCGAACCGGGTCCGCCGGCCAATAATTGTTTCGCGCGATCGATATCCATCCGCCATCTCACCACCATCCCTCCGCTCTCTTCCCCACCCCACCCCCCTCTGTTGCTTGCGGTCTAGCATCTTACCGGTCATCCGATCCACCACGAGGACGGAGAGAGAGAGAGAGAGAGGTCGGGCCGGTCCTTGAGAAATTTTAATGGTCTGTTTGGACAAAAAGCGAATTTGTCCCTCGTTAAACGACAAGCTTTTTCAATTTTTCACGCGAAATTGGGTTGCGTATTTACGACGTGTTCGCGGTACGCTTCCACCTCTATCTTTATTACTGTGTCCGAGGGGGGAGGGGGGAGAACCCTTTAAGAGTTAAACGGCCCGCAGCAATCCACGAGTTGCTCCGCGAGCCATTCAGAGACACCTCAAAGTATCATAAAGTCCTCGAGGTGTTTCTGGGAAGGGCAGAGGTTCTCCAAGATCCTCTTCGAGGGCTCGTCGAAGTTCTCGGGAGGCCATCGGGACTGCCCCGGCTCAAGGACAACGGTTTCCATGGAAAAGTGGCACGACCCCCGGCTGCAAAAATCGGAGGGTAGAGAAACGATCGTGAATTGTGATCGGGGGTGAACCGAGGCCAGTCGAATGCACGGAGGAGGAAAAGTTTATATCGATTGTAGGTGTCGAGCGTGATTCAATATTTGCGTATTGGTTACGAACGAAGTTCTCGGTACTCGTCTGTTACTAATGTCTATTACTAATGTCGATTTTTTATCGAACACTACTGAATCACGGGGATATTTCCCATGATTCAACTCGTCGATCTGCTGATCTATTCAATAGTCTATAAATTAATAACTTAACCCCTAATTGCGGGTGAAATGACTTAAACATTTGCGACTTAAATATTTTTTAGTAATAGAAACTGGATTTAACAAATTTGAAATTTCATATCAGGAATGATTTCTTTATCTTTTTATTTCTTTTTGTATATATTTGTTTTATCTAATTCTTAAGACGCCTCTGCATAATAAATAAAACTCCTAAACTGCTAATCTAATTTGCTGTCAGCTGATTTTCCGTCACTCTAAACGTGGTATATTAAATAAATTAAGTAAGATAAATGGTGTACGAAATTATATAAAAATAAATGTTATATGAAATAACTAAGATACGAAAAAAAAATTAAAATAAGTGATATATAAAATTAAAAATTACACAATTAAAACTAAATTGAGTTATATAAATTAAACGATTGAAGTAAAATTAAAAAGAACCCGCCATGTTCATAGTAAAAATATCAAAAACTCACAATTAAAGAGTTAATTCGAAGAACCGCGCATTAAAATCGTTCTCAAAACGCACTAATCGTTCCACGAAAGCATACTAATCACCGCCGCATTGGCACTACGAACGCGTTCTGTAACAATCCTTAAACATAAATAATTCAAGACGTTCATTAATCTCCGAGCACGATAGAAAGGGTTTAATCGATCCACGGGATTGTTCTGGAAGCAGTGGTTCGATCGGCCACCTGGATCATCGATCGGTGGGCTACCCTTTGTCCAACTGGCCGAAAATCCCGGCGATTTTCGAGATCGGAAGAGCGATTTATATGCACGCGCACGTTTACGATCCTATCGAGTTAACTCGAAGGTAACCTATCAAGAGTAAAGGTACCACGGTCTCTCCGTGAGACCAGTAAGGAAGCCCCGTCATTGGTGGAAAGGGATGCCCAGCGATGTCCCAGGCAGAGGCAGAAAGGCGTTCGCCAGTCTCCTCTCGACGCTCCGAGTCAAAACGTTCCGAGGTCCCTCGCCTGCTCCGCCTCGCGGCGCGTTCCTTCGATTGTCAAACGATTCTCCACCGGTGATATCACACACACACACACAGTATTTCGCACGCGAATCGCAGTACTATTTATTATTACATCCACCGCACCATCGACGAGAATTAATTTCGTTTCGCAATCGAAAATCGACCGGTTCGAAATCACCATCGATTCGAAGAGTCGTTCCGGGGGGACACTGAGAGAAGCCGAGGTGTGAACTGTGCGACGTGACCAGTGACCGTCGATCCGTCGACGGATTTTCCGCCGATTGTGTCTTTCGTCGACGATCGACCGATCCATCGAGCGCCGATCGACCAGCAGAGCGCCGGCCTTGAGGATCGCGGCCGATCCGTGGAGATATTAAAGGCGACAGGCGCGGGGATCGTGTTACCGTTCCGCAGCTACCGAATGTTCCACGGGCACCGTTCGTGACACGAAAAAGGTATTACCAATATTTACTTGCGCCTAGCCGCGATGTTTGCTCAACTGCTACGAACGCGCCGCGCGATTCGAATCGTCGAGAATCACGCGATTGATCTTTCTCGATCGCCGCGAGACCGCTCGAAAATCGGCGGTCCTTGGCTAGACGGTGATCGACGCAGATCGCCGGATCTCGAGCGATCTCGAGCGGCGAATTAGAATGTCGGAAGGTTGCGATCCGGACGCGCGATCCGCTCGATCCTCGCCGTGAATCACGGCCGCGATCGGCGACCTGAGTCACGTATCAACGGCGCCGACTAAAATACGATCGAAAGGAAAAGGCCGCTTTCGGCCGGTCGCCGCCGTGCCAACGACCGATTAGCGGCCAACGAAAATTACGATCCGGTCGCGAGCGGCGGCGAGCAGAGAGCGAGAGAGATGCGGGAACGCTTTCAGTCGTGCAGGATGTGAGACATTAGAGGAGCGCGCGCGCGTACGCTTCGCGGGGTAAAAAAAGAATCTCCCCCGGATCGGGCGCTTCCCGTCCGGATCGTCGAAAAAGCTCCGAGGGCCCCGGGACGGAAAAAGGCGAGCCTAACGACGCGCTTAGGCTCGCCGCTTTTTCTACGACCGGTCGGACATCCTCGTATGATCCCTATAATCCGATCCGGCCGAGCTCGAAACCGACTGCGGACTATGCACGATCTGAGAGTCCCACGATTGTGTTGCTGGATCACGCCGGGGGGAAAGCGACTTTTATGTAATAATCGTTGAACTTTTGACAGGAGCTGAATGAAGGAATGATTTTATTTTCTAATTAGATGTAACATTTTCTAGATTGAGAAAAGTTGTATAAAATCGGAAAAAATATAGAGAACGACGCGAGAACAATTTTAGGTTATGAGATCATTTTTTAGTAATTTTAATAGTAAAGCTACTATCGTCAGTCATTTTCAATTTTCAAATTGTTCAAATTATGTATAAAGATTCCTTTCTGAAGAAATGACTGAATCAATTTCTTAATTGAAGTAGCGAATTTTTATGACATAACCTGACATTAGGTTATGCGATTGTTTTTTAGCAATTTTAATAGTAAAGCTACTGTGAGCAGTCACTTTCAATTTTCAAATTGTTGAAATTATAAAGATTCCTTTCTGAAGAAATGACTAAATTAATTTCTTGATTGAAGTAGCGGATTTTTATGGAAAATTGCCTATGCTAATTGCAAGGAACAGAGGTATAGCCTACTTTTCAAATGGTTGAATATACCTATTCCGTTTCTAAATTATTAAAATGAATAAAATTCTCTGTATGTAAAAATTATTAACCAGAATCGATGCCATCATTTGCTGTTGTTCGAAACTCTAAATCGATGAATGAACCCTTTGCGGTCGTAGCTATTTTAACTCGAAACCCAAAATAGCTCTTCCGTCCTGTACTATTTCTATTTCATATAGCCATAATGTGAAACAGATTTATTTAGTACACGATACGATAATATTGAAAATCGCCTCAGAGGCTCAACCCTTTAACTTGTAAATCCAAAACAGCTTCCTTACTTATAATATTTCAATCTCAATTGATTCATTGCATTTTGGACCTTTGGCATCATTGTACAACAATTCCTCAAATATAAACAAATCTGCCAACATAAAAATTCTAAAACATTATGTAACAATTTTTCTCGATGCCCCAATATCATCTCTCGACAGGAAAATGCACCGCTTCTCAGTTAAGAAACGAACCCGCCGCTCCACAAATCCGACAATCGCCCACCTAACCGATGAAAACGCGTGCAATTATTCCGACATCGTTGAATAAACAAGAGCTCGCGAAACAGTTTCGCGTTTCCACGCGGCATCGGCCCGCATAAACGCTTCTCCGCGCTGTGCGTTCGCACGGCGATCGTTGCGGTACAATCCGCAATGAAATCGTAGCGAAAGTAAGAGCCGCGTCGAGTCGGCGGCAAGAAAGTAAACGCGCGGGTAAAAATTTGTTCCGACGCGGTCGAAGGGTTAAAGATATCGGGTCGCGTACGCGGCAGGGATCGCGAGCGAAGGAATTTCTGTGGGAATGGCGGAGGCTGCGAAGTTCTCGGGAGCGAGCGAGCGCGCGCGCGGCCGGTAGCATTCGATCGGCGACCCCATGGGCCACGGAGCGGCTGCCGTTCGACGGTGACCCGGTGCTCAGGTCCCCGCCGCTTTTGCGTTTCGGGTTCGCTCGCTCGTCCTCGGCGAAGTTTAAGCGACGGTAATTGGAACGCGGCGTTCCGACGGAAAGTGGGCTAACAGCTTCTGTGCCCCCGCGTGTCCGGATCCTTGGTCGGATTTAGCCGCAGGATGGTGTTGTAAAAAATTCAATTTGTCGCCCGGGCTGGCCTCGAAGCTGCACTTTCACTCGCCACCCACAGAAAAGCGCAGCGAACAGCTGCCGTTCGCTTCGCCGCTTCAGCTCGTTCGCTCGTTCGTTCGTTGCTGCGTCGCTCGCTCAGTCGCTCGCTTACTCGCTCGGTCGGTCGTTCGCGCGAGCGATATTTTTCGAATCTCAAGGGTAGAGCACGCCAAGGGCTTCGGACGGACGCTGGCAGCTGACAGTGCAGATGGGCTACACCTGCCCCCGGACCGCGCTGTTTGCCGACCCATTCCGCTGTTGTTGTTTCTGCGGGAAATCAGGCGCACGCTTGATTGCGCTCGCCGCGTCCCCGTGCGCGTCCTCATCCTGATTGATTCCTACCGTCTCGTTCCCGCAGAAACTTATTCCAACCGGACGCGCGCGCTTGCGTCTTCTTCTTCTTCTTCTTCTTCTACGTCGTCGTCGTCGTCGTCCGTGATGCGTGGCCGGCCAGCCGCGGCGATATGCACTTGTTACGCACCTGCGACGCACCGACCGGCCCCGCCGAGTCGTTAACACTTTGACCACGAATAGCTTAACCCCTTGCACTTCTCTGCGTCCGCTGTCGCTCGGCTCGCATTCCGCTCGAGCAATCCCTAAATCGAATCTGCCGCGACATCGCGGTTAGAACTGCCGCGACAACTGCTGCTGTCCGGCGTACACGCTGCGCGAACGTTTTGCTTCGCGGCGCCGCACAGTGGGCCCAACAGAGAATCTAGCTAATAAAAAAATCATAATCACCAAGGACAGCTTTCTATGTCAATTTTTATGGTGTCGTTATAAAGAGGAGACTTCGATCTTCAAGTTCATGTTAATATTTATTATATTAACAATAATATTTATTATATTAATAATTAATTATATTAATAATATTTATTATAGTAACAAAAAACTATTTATTATACTAACACTTAATAACAAAAAATAGAATATACAAATGCTGTTGACTCTGTGAGTACTATACGCGCGCCGTTGCGTGTAGTCTCATTCTAAACGACTGGCCACGACTGTTTCTACTTGTTGCCGATATTTGAACGTTGCTCTTGCCGTTCAGGTAGCTGTGAGGCGTGCGCTTGTTCGAGGCGATTTTCTAGAGCTCGAATAACAGCGTTGTACGAACTCGTGCTTAACGCTAGGATTAACAAATTGAAATCATTCGTCGCTGTAACTGCTTTCGATTGATAAAGTGATATTGTAAAAATGTTTCTAGGAAATATTTTTTGAAAAACTCCTTCGTTCGAGCGTATATTGCTACAGAAATCGCACGATCTTTGCGTTGTTATAAGACGATATTTGTTTATTTATTTAGCAAATATATATAGAAAATTAGTCATAAAATTGCAACAAGAAGTAAATAATACAGAGGCATTTTTAAACTTTATTTTAATATACATTAATCTCGTTAAGAGATCGATAATTCTAGCGTTGATCTATCTAAAATACTTCGTTACTCATTTAATACTAATTTACATAGATACAGTCGGTGTAAAAAGTATTCGTACACCTCCAAAACTTAATAACTTATTTATAACTGCGCCAAGCGATCTAAATATTTTTCGAATGTCAGACAAATTAGTTTACTCTGGACAATGGTTAAAAAATTGCAACTAGGCTGAGAATAATATTAAAAAGATTAAGAGAATTAAAAATAGATATTTTTGCCATATAGAAAATATTATAGTACAGTTTCTGACCAATCTCATTTTCGTCGATATTAATAATTTTAAAGATTTCTTCGATTTATCGTGCATTCTGCTTATTTATTACGAAAACCCTTACGATTCTACTTGTACCAAAGATTCTTGTTATAAATGAATAAAGAAAGCGAGGAAAAAAGAAAAGAAGTAAAAAAACGAGGAAATAAACATACAAACAAACAACTAAATAAACTCGATGCAGTCGAACAGAAAGAAATTGCTGATAGCATAACGTTCGCTCTAGAAACACAAATACCATTTAATGAAAGAAAGTTATCAACGCCATTAAAACAAACTGATCCGGTATGCGCGCAATTAATCGCGCAACGTAAAATTGCATCGACCTGTCGGTCAGGTGTCTTCGATCCGTTCGCAGAAGTGAAAATTCTGTCGCGTTCGTGGCCGCAGCGAGATCGACTTGCGAAAGACGCACAAAGGGGACCCCTTTAAAACGCCGAGCACAATAAGGATAATGAAGTCGTCCGACGCCGTTTATTATTAGCAGCGATTGCCGCGAAATTAATAGCACGTTGTCTTACGTATCGCCGATAACGCGTGTCGAATGAAAAGTAACGTGAAAATAATTCCTCATTGAGCCGGGCAGCGTCGTTAAACCGACTCTCCGGGGCGACAGCGATAGCGGAATGGGATACGCGTTGAATGAACGCGTCGCTCTCTTTTCCTCCGAGCATAAATCTCCGGCTAAACAAAACCGTTTCGCGGGAGCACAAAGCCGGCCATTCTTCCCCGCGCGAATCTACCCCGATTAAACGATGTGTTTGCGCGACGCGTTCGCGAACGCGAACAAAAATGTGTCATCTTTATCGAATGGTTCGATCGAAACTGAGGCGAACGCGGCCGATACGAGAGCAGGTCGAGAGCAGTTACGCCGCGTTTCGCGAGCGTAATCAATCGTGCCGGGGGCCACCGCGTTAAAAATAGCCCGGGCAACTCTCGATACGGAGAAAACGGATGCACCGAACGCGGGCGCGCGTCCGTGTACCTCGCCGTGGCCGCTGTCCTAATTTCCCTCGCGCGTGATTATCGACTCGAACGGTTTTTCAGAGTCGGAATAAAAGAGATAGTTCTCGCGCCGCGCCGGCCACACAATTAGCTCATTCATCGGACGCATCTCCGGCCGCGCGCGCGCGCTCGCGAGCGAGCGAACGCGCTCTCGTACCACCGTGTACGTAAGCCGAGTGTATTCTCCGCACACGACACGCGCCGCGATTTGCTCGTCGGAGAAACGGCCGGGCCCTGCCGCGTTATCTGGCAGGCGCCAACCGCTCGAGATACACGCCGAGTTAGTACGCACTGTTCGCGCGCGCGACCGAGACCGTTTATGCGATTCGAGCGAGTCAAGTGGCCGGCGGCCCATCTTCCGGATTTTTGGTGCCGGTGTGTCACCGTTTGCAACGGGAAGCGTTCCGTGGCGGTTAGACCAAGGTAGGAGCCGACTAATTATGGCAATCGGACTGCGAAACGTAACTGCGCGATGGAAAGGTTTTCTTGTTTTCTCTGGGAAAGTTGTGGCTATTTTTATGGTAATTTCTTTAGACGAGTGCAGTTCTATGAGGTTAGTTTATATTTTCAAGTAGTCTTGTTTTTAGGTTACTCTGTTTGTTTTATTTAATAATTTACGGTGGAGAGCTTAGAGACTATAGATACAAAAGTACCTTAAGTATTCGGTCTTCTTTTTTTATTGTTTAAACACGTTGGATGTGTAATTAACTCAATTTAATGCAATCTATATGCGAAAGCATTTACACAGTAGAAATTTATGAAAATGGAAAGCGGCACTGTGGTTAGATAACTGTTTTATTATCGCAGCATTCGTGTCACTCGAGACGTCGCTGTGTTAAAACGTGTAGGATACTGGAGCATGTTAAAGGGTGTCTATTTTTAGTCACGGTATTTAATTTTTCTACTAAATTGCCAGATATTACATGACATTTAACAAGTACAAACGAATTGTTGAGAATTATTAGAAAAATTTGGTGAAAGTTAGGTACACAGAAGTTGAAAGAAAATTTTTTAACATTAAAGAGAAAACTGTTCCAACAATAATTATTCAATAGAACAATTTAGAAAAATTGATGGAAGCGGTTCATTTTCAGATTAATACAAAATTATAAAAATCAACACTGAAAATTGGACACTCTTTAGATGCGTTAGGATCTCCGACGAAAAAGGAGGCAGCCATTTTAGGCGATACGATTAGAGTTTAGATTCGCCTGCGACCGTTCGAGCGGACTTGATTTGACGGAACCTTGCCGCCAGGTCTCCGGCAGATTCGAATCGAAAACTCCGAGCGGGAACCTCGAAGCAGAACAAAGACGTCACTGGGTCGAGGCCATCGCGTGATCGGCAAATGGTGCCCAAGCCCGGGGAGTCGTTCACCCCTGCATCCTTCCCGTTATTGAAATCTCGATCACTGTCGATGATCGGGGGCCCTACGGGCATCGCGCGGCACCGCTGCCAACGATCCCGTGGAAAAATCACCGAACAACGCTCGCCCGCATTTGCATGATCGCGGTTGCGTTACACGCGATTACGGGCACTCTACTTTCGATAATGGCCGCGAGCCGATTTCCGCTGAGCCGTGATCGGAAAAGGATTCGCCTGGGAGATCGCCGGCCACGGACCACCCTATCCGATAACAACTGCTGGTATTTTTCGATTGGCGACGGGTCACACGCGCCCGCGATATTTGAGACATTTCCACTGCGTCGTTTATGTTGAGGTTATGTTCGTGTTCTTGAGCGTTTTTCTTTCGGACGATGCGCGTCAGTGTTTGGATTCCATGCAAATTTAATAGCAAAATGCGGCTGTTTCAAATTTGTTAGAAGAATTGTCGCGAGAGAGTTTTTATTATTAACTCCTTGTGGACGAGGATTTTTAAAATAATAAAAATGTCTTGGTTGGAAAGTAGATTATGTATTGAACTCATTAGAAGATAATTATTTAATCGTCTCTTTGACATGAAAGAATTTTGAATTTTAATTAATATTAATCAGTCGTGGGGTTTTTAAAATAACAAAAATATCTCCGTCAGAAAAGTAAATTATGTACTGGACTCAATTGTTATTAATTCGGTGACGATCCAAATACACTAGGTCAAGACGACCCAAGACCAAGAATTGATTTCTATAAAATTCCACAGCACTATAATCATTTTCATCCCATTTCGATTATATATAAAAAAGCACAATTCTTGCCAAATTTATTCCAAGCAGATAGCTTGTCAGAAAAACTTTCCAAATACAACGTCCTAAACTAATTCAGAGAACGTTTTCTACAATACATAAAAAGACTCGAAGTCCATTTCCTCAACAAGAAAAGCTGAAAGAAAAATCAGCGACATAAATATCCCTTTGAATCACGATACCGTCACTTTTAATGGCGCCTTAGAACCAGAGTGCAAATACGCTTTCTTGTTGCAGGAAATTGTACGACCGTAGTAGCGCGTTCACCCAATGAAAAGTGAGCTTGTTGAATACGGAGAAAGAGTTCGGCTTTGATTTCGACTTTTCGCGCGTCTTTCGTCCGGGACAGGCTTTTACCACGGAGCAGTTACCACGGCGTAAACGGGTTTACGATTGAACAATCCCACGCGTCGTTCGCGGCGCAACGAGCTGGAAAGTAATGTCGCGGGATTGAAAAAAAAGGCACAGCTAGCTGCTCGAAACGGAAGAGGACAGGTGGGCAGGTACTCCTTCAACCTCCATGGCGCGTTGCCTCGTCGTCGTCGTCGTCGTCGTCGTCGTCCTTAATTGCGATTCGTAACCGTGAGACCACGCGCGGCTATTATCGGGTCTGTTCGCAGTTCGCGCAGCGCAGCGTCGTTCGAGAATAACCGGGCTCTCCTCGAGGACTTCCGGTCAGCCGCGCCTCTTCTTCGTCGACCAATTCCGACCGTGATTCCCTGGCAGGCCGTCGGGCATTTCGTCGTTCGTAATCGGCGGGGACAAGGCCCCGTCGGTGACTCTCGGCCGTTTAAACGGGGAAGGGGGTGGCAACCTTGTGAATATCAGCTACCAGTAATTGTTAAGATCAAATTTTGAAAGTATATGTTTTTATAACATTTTCTATGATTAATTTAGATATTTAGAAATCAATTTTGGAAATATATTTTTGAAGTGAGAAAAAATTTTTTCTTTTAAGAAAAATGATCGGAACGTTAAATTTGTACCCTTAGTATCCAGTACTGTGAATATGTGCTGTAAAGAAGATTTCAAGTTAAAAGTTTTATTCTTGTAGAAGTTTTTCAACATTAAAGTACTGTTTTTTATATTGCTGTATTGTTTAAAATTATGTGATAGATATCGTGTTAGAATCAAACAGGTTATGTCAGGTTACGCATCGCAGAAGCGTTTTAAATAATACAGCAACATAAAAAATGTTACAACTCCCACAAATATAAAGTTTTTAAGCTGAAAATTTTTTACATGAACATGTCACTGAGGGAGTAAAAATATAAATTCCATATAACAATGTTTTTTTTGAAAAAAGTAGTGTAACCTAAAATTCAATCACAATTAACCCTGGTTGAGCCTGAAATAAAAAATTGAAAATAAATTGACGATCCATTGAAAAGATAAATGCTTCTTAGCCAAAAGAATCCACCAATAAACGCTATTCTGTCTGACAGTAAACGTTTTGTTGCCCCGAACCTCGCGTCTCCGGAAGGTGACAAAATGGCGGGTCCTTTGCTCGGAACGACGAAAAAACCGCTTTCCGTAATCAGCGTATTCAGGGTGCAGAAGTTCGCTTGGACGCCCGCGACCGCAAGGAATGCGCGTCCCGCGGTGATTTTAGAATGGAACGACCGATCCGACTGCATCGGTCGAAGTGAATGCCATTGACAGGCCGGCGGTACGCGACGCGGTTCGATTTAATTGAACGGCTGAAGGGGCGCGTCGATACGTCCCGGCGCGGTCGAGTTCTCCGAGTCCCGGAGCTCTCTCTCTCTCTCTCCCTCTCTCCCTCTCTCCCTCTCTCGCCTCGGCCGCGGCCGGGCCGTTTCCAAGCGGCAGCCCGCAATTTCTCGTAATTATTATGTTTATCTTCCTCATTCACTTAAGCCGAATGCAGCGGGCCTCGCGCCGATCGGCCGAGCGGATTTCACCGAAACGAATCTCGCCTGCGCGGCCACGCGTCGGCCATTACGTCGTTCGGAGGGCGTTACGGGCCGATCCACTTTGTCAAACTCGATTTGCGTGATTCCCGTTCCGGCTCCCCGGTTGTCGGGCCCGGGGATCAGGCTCGCGCAATTAGTCGAATTATCGTGTCGCCGGGACGGGACGAAGCGGGTTCCGACCGCCCCGGAGGCGTCGCGTCGGTCCGTCGGCCGACCAGAGTCCCGTGGTTTCCTGCTCGTTTTCGGGACGACGACGCCCGATGAAAGAGCCCCCTCGGCTCGCACGGTTCCGACTCCTTGTCTCCTTAGCGTTCCCTCTTCCAGGGTGTTTTTCTCGGAAATTAGCGATGCTGCCATTCGCGCGTGTGTCGTGCGACGCGCAAGACCGGATTGCAATTTTCGCGTCCGTTTCGTGAATCGGCGGACAGGAATGCTTGCGGTTTTGTCGACGGCGATGCATTTTCTGGCTTTTAACCTTTTAGGCACGGCAGGATTTTGCGCAAATAAAGTTTTTCGTAACTAAATTACGATTTTCTCTTAATATATATTTTTTCCGGATATCTATATATAGTACTAATAATATATATTCTTTCCTTAATAAATTGTATATACACACTTTCACTTGAATTGTTTGCTTTAATAAATAATAAAACAATTGAGTAAAGCACGAGCCATTCGCGAAAGCCACTATAGTGGCGCGTAGTATCTAAAAGGTTAAGCGTCGATTGTCTAATAACCAGACTGCCGATTTGACGCAATTGTGACGAAAATTTGTAAGTGTAATATAAAAATGTGGGAAGGTCAAGGGATTAAATGAAATTAAATATTCAAATTGCTGAAGAAAGAAAGAAAATACTAAAACACTTGCCAGCATCACTCTAACGCCTTCGTACATCAATTTCTCGTCCAAGCAAGTACACCTGCCATGCAAACATCAAAAAATCCGAATTTGCAAAATAACGCAATTTAACCAATATAACGCATCAACCTGACTACGTTTAAGAAATTTCTCATGATCGCTGCAAATTGCGCGATTCTACTACAAAACCTCGATCCACAACGTCGCAAGCGTAATCGTCGAGCGTCGCAGCGGCTTCTACGTCAGCAACGTCGCTTCCCGACATCCGGTTCGCATGGAGGCGACGTCGAGAACGCGCGGTGGCTTCGTTGGCGACGAGACGTCGCGGCGGAATGCCCGACGGCGCGCGGCACACGCCGCGGAATTTCAATCCCCGATTGAAAATCTCGCGATCGGGCGACGTCCGCTTCCCCGTGGATGGTCGCGTCCCGTTGGAACTTGATCTTCGCGTGTCTTCGCGGCGATCTCGACTTCCCGACGCGCACGAAGAAACAATCCGCGCGACTCGAAAATGGTCGGGACAGCACACGACGTTCCGAGAGCTCGGCCGCGCGCAAAACCATAGTTGCCGGTCTCTCTCTCTCTCTCTCTCTCTCTCTCTTTCTTTCTCGATTCGATTCCAGAGAAGCGGCGTGTATCGGATTTACTTTATTGGCGCGGGCAATTGAGTATTTGCAGCGGCTAAGAGAACCGTGTCACATCTTCGTCCCGTTTCTCTCGGTGTTTTACAGTTGCCTCGAGTTCTGGAGGATAAAAATGGAGTCCAGCGAACAGAAAATCGCAGAGAAAACTCGCGGCGATGTTCGCAAGCTTACGGACAATTATATATTTGCGAATATCGTTCGAACGTCTCGCGAACGCACTGGATCATTAAACGAGGAACACATAAATTTTACTGTAAAATTATCGAGCCGGGCACGCGTTTCGCATTTAATGGCCTAACAGTTTATTTTATGGATTAATTATGTTGTCCTACAAACGCGACGCTGTTCGTCGACTTTACGAGTAATATTTATTGGCAATCAATACCGCTTTAATTGCTTCGGTGTACGACGAAGGAAAAAATGTAGGGAACTCGAATTGAAGCAGCGTTGACTTTCCCTCGTGCTTTTCCGCTGGCTTTCCCACGGATCGTGGTTCGTCGGCATCGAGACGCTAATAGATGTTCAAACGTTTAAAGATATTCGATACTTGTCGCAAATGAAGATGATAAATAGATTGCGGCCGAAAGTCGGCTAGAGATGATAAGGCTGTGTAAAATTCGATCGATTTGTATCGATAATGTACGCGTCATTTTGCTAATGTAAGCTTAAATAATAAAACGATATTGTTTGCTAAATATTGCGTATCGTGTCCAAGAATAGTATCGAGTTTGTATGACGACATAGTCTATAGATAAAGTAAAATATATTTTTAAGATATTATTAACATGCACAGAAAGTCATGGTTGGATCTAGATCGTTCTTCTTTGTATAAAATGTTAGATCTATAAATATGGTAGCTGATAAATCTACAGAATTTTTAATTTTTAATTTTAATCGTATCATGCCAGTTTCGCGCACCTTGGACGTCTACGTCGACTTCTTTACCGGTTCTCTATAAGTCTATATTATTCCTAGTGAAATTACATAATGCATATAGCGTCTCGCCTCTATGTATAAACTATTTATCTGCAAGAGGCTTTCAAACCATTCACTAATAAATAAAAAATATTAACACTAATGTTTGAACGATATTCGCGAGCATATAAATGATCAGAAATTGATGATAGGGGATGTGTAGCTGTCAATTTGTTAATTTTACTTCTTTACATACATTAAATAAATTAAATTAAACACCAACACATTTCCAAATATACAAAAATAATTATAAGTACTATACAATGCTCTACATATACGTTTATCCTAACAATAAACAATAACAGCGTACACTAATCCTGACAGAGAATCAGCGAATTTTACGTTTCGCCTAAACCCGTCTCGAATTTTGCGGTGCCGACTAGCAGACGCGTCTATTTGTTATGCATTGGTTTTACCCTATCGGCGCGGCAGTCGACAATCCGCGAGAGACGAAGTGCATCGTAACCGTAGTTTCGCGTCGTTTCCCCGATGTTTTACGGTGTCCCACGTTGTAGAGGTGCACCGATCGCAGTGGAATAAAGGAGAAACGAAGCGGTGTTCGAACTCGGCGCGGGCAGTTTAGGGTTTCGTGCATCCAGCATGTTCGAAACGCAGTGCGACACCGGGAATTCCTCTCCGCGGCTCGTTCTCGGTACCAAGAGAAAGAGAAAGAGAGAGAGAGAGAGAGAGGAGAGACGTGGTCCCTCGGTGTATCCGTTTGGTCGCCGCGGAGTTAGCTCGGACGGATTGTTCGCTGCGCGGCGGAGGTCCGTGGAAAAGTGTAAAGGAGAGGAGAAAGAGGAACAGAAAGAGGGAGATGGGGAGAAGAAAGAGAAACAGAGGAAGGGAGATTGAGAAGAGAGAAGAAAGAGAGAGAGAGAGAGGGAGAGTGAAAGAGAGGGAGGAAGGCAGCTGGAAAGAGCCGGTAAGGGAAGAGGGACGAAGAGGTAAGGGAAGAGGGCCGAGCCGGGAGCCGGGAGCAAAGGAGAGAGAGCAGAGGTTGGCGAAGAGTGCTGACCGGAGGAGAAGCGGACGGTTCAACGAGTAAGAAGAGAAAGAGGAGGACGAAGAAGAAGTTAAGATGGTCCAGCGCGCGCGGGCAGCATCAGCGCCGCAGAGCCGGAGGTGATGACCTGCTCAAGGCCACCCGCTCCCAACCTCTTCGACCGGAGAGGAGAACCACTCTTCTTATTTCCCGTTGCTCTCTTTTCTCCCTTTTCTCTCTTTCCAGCTCCGCCGGAGTCTCTCCCTCCTTCCTTCCGACTGGCTCTCGCCCGTTCCCTGTCCCGGGGTCCCGTCCCGGCTCGCCTGTCCTCTTCCTGTTCACCGTCCTCGGACTGGTTCTCTCTCTCTCTCTCTCCCTTCGTCTCCCGCGCTCCCCCCCGAGCCCTTTGCGGCTCTCCTTCTGGCGACCCCCCTAATGTCAACTTCCCGGCCCGGTCCTTTCGTCGGGCTGCTTCCCGGTCGTTCGAAAAATCCGACCGAAATATCCTCCCTTGATCCTCCGAGCGTCCGGCCGAACGCCGCGATCGGCAGCCTCTAGCTATCCTGTCGGCTCCACCGAGCGACACGAGAAACGAAACTTGCTGTTTTGGCGTAGCAATTAATTCGCGGCTCTTGGAATCGTTCGATTTTTACTTAAACTTTGGGTTTCTTTAATTTTTGCATTTTTAGGTTAGATTATATTGTACTTGGTTCTGCTTCTGAGAAATATCCTCGTTTTAATTAAAGTGGGGAAATTTACTAATTTTATTCAGTTAAAGTTAATTTGGAATATGTTGAGGGAGTAATTAATGTCATGGAACTTTGTGTTGCAATTTGAATTTGATCGAATAGAATACTTGAACTTGATAAAAGTTTCGAGGTTCGTAGCGCGGTCGAGGACATGGTAATTGGCATTTTTTCCCCCGGTTTTGCTGTAACATAATTTAGAAAAATAAATTCAATTTCCTTCTTCCACGACTTTTAATTCGATTTTAATTCAGAATGTCTGCTTTTTGTTGAATAAACTGCGCACCGGTGCACATAAGAAACAAATTTTGCTTTTTATAAGGACTTTTAATAAAGTCTCTCGATATTCTAGGTTTCTATGTATATCTATATATATAACATTATTAGACGTATTTTGTTATTAGACTATAACGCTTTAATAAGGAAATATGACATATTTTTTAATGAGAAAATTGAATTTCTTTTATTCGATGAATACAAAGATAATTATGCTCAAAAATAAACTAGAGATACAGTAAAATTAATTACCTTACAGTGATCGACTGCTCTACCATCATCTATCGACGTCTCCAATCATCTACTGCGCTTATTCAAACAAAACTTAAGACTTACCTTAAAATGGCAGCATTATTACAACCTGCATAGATTAAACATAATAACCTAAAGAATTTCCATCGTCTCACTATATTCTACTCAACCAACCTCTGCGTTCATCGATCTTTAATTCCATTTAATTCACGTTCCACATAAACGTAACGAACCCTTTATTACAGAACCTATAATAACAGCAATCTTGAATTTTTTAGTATTTCAAAAGCGTCCGTTTAATTCTACCAAATAAATAATTAATCGAACCCGAGTAGAAAAATCCGCCATATCTCGTACGATAAGCATAAAGTTAATTATGCTTGCGAGCGAGCAAGAAGCGCAGTAATTGGCTGGCGCACGGTAACTGGGTCCGCTACCCCGTCGGATCGCGACGCGAAACGGGCCGCGTTTTCGCCGACGCGGTGGGAGGACTCTCCGGCGCGCACATTCTTCGCCGGAGAGGAACGCTTTCGCGGAGCGGGCAGATTAAAGCGGGCGATATCGGGGGGGGGGGGGGGCCGTTTTACGAGTTCTTGCGGTGCGTTGCAAAGGCCCGGGGACCGCGGAGTCCCGCCGATCCGCCGCGGCTGCCGCGACGCGCACTTAAACGCGCGATGATCGACGCGAACGCGTAGCTTAATCGACCGTTAAAATTCCATGTCCGTTTCAATTTTACGGGCCGTTTAGCCGAGAGAGCCGGCCCAGACCCGACAGGGGCCAGCGCGAATTTGCAAAACTCCGCGCGGCAGCCGCCAAACCGCGGAAACGCGATCCTCGTGGCTCGCGCGCCTCCTTCGCGGCCGAACGATCCGACGCGGACAGGGATCGATGGCGAATCGATCGCGATCCTTGCTTCTGCCACCGTCGATCCTCTCGTTTCACTCGTATTATACAGTTTTACGATGTACAGTTTTACAGTCGACTGAGGATTTTTATTCTACAGCAGCGTCCTTAGTTACCCGTCTTCGACGACTATACTCGGCACGATGTGAAATGTTTTTCGGGATGCCGTTTGCAGTGATATAAAGCTCGATTTTTCCTCTTTAATTTAAAGAAGACAAAATGTTGCTGCGATTTTTGTTCGCAATGTTACAGCACTTTAAAGCGATGCGTAGACTGACCACCCCTTTCCAGGGGTGCGACTTGTGAGATTACTTCAAAGTGCTGTAACTCCGTGAAAAAAAATCGCAGCGACGTTTCCTTTTTTTTAAATTAAAGAGGAAGGATCGAACTTCATATCACTGCAAACGGCATCTGGGAAAATAATTTTGCAAGATCCGTGCATTTCGTCAAATATTGCAATTTTCGATACGGTAAATATGGCTTCGCGTTTGAAGGCTCACGGTGGTGAGGATGCGCCAAAATTAAAATAAAAATTTAAAACAAAAATTTAAAATAAATATTATTATAAAATAGGGGTTTCAAGCTTTAATTTAAAGAAAATGTCATCAACCTGCAATGATATTTCACAAAGTTATCGTCTGTCGAAGTTGATCGATTATCATCCAAAATTCGTCTACAGTGTAATTTCTTCGAGCAGCGTTGTCCGTAATAAAAATTCGAAGTCTAGACAGCGGATCCGATTAGTATGGGTACCAAGCACCGGCATCGGCAAGAGAGGGAAGGGGGGGGGGGGGGGAGAGTCCTTCGGCCGTAGCCCAGGATCAAAAGATGGACGATCGATCGGTCCGCCGCCGTAATTTCCAGCATCTATTTGCAGTGCGGTCGCAAATTACAGCAATCAAAATCACTTTCCCCCCATCGCGTCGGGGCCGTTCGAAAACAAGGGAGGCCACCGTCGAGATTAATTAATATCGATCGGGGGGGGGTTCCAAGGGTTGTTAGCGTTGCGGCGGGGGGGGAAGCACGCTCGATGTGCCCGTGTCTCGAGATATGGATCTGCGCGGGCAACGTTCATTAAGCGATCAAGGTCGCAAGCCAACAAGACAGCCGGGAAAGAGAGAAATAGAGAGAAAGAGAAGAGAGGCTCGCGGTGGATAGAGAACGGTGGACGCTTGATAGAGGAAGAGGACGCGGTCCCCGCAGTTCGCTCTTCCGCGTATTCTGCTGATTGCTGAATGGACGCGACGGTGGTGTCCTGTATGCGGAAACGGAAAGCTCGAGCGTAGCGTTTAATTCTGACGCGGCGCGCGGTTTTCCTGGGCCAGGCGAGTCGTTGAAATACGAGGCTGAACTACTTGAAATCTGCGTAATTTAAATTAATGATTTACACTCCCGAGAGCCGTCGTTGCTTAGACTTGTGTAAGCAGCTTTATGGATTCGAAAACTACCCCTTTCGAAAATTGCAAATGTTGCAGGCTTTCTATTTAGAAATAATTATTTTAAAAAAAATGACAGACTAAAAGATAAATAAATCAATATTTATATACATAATATCCAATTATATAATTTATTATATAATTTATGATCTATAATATTCATCGCAATGACAAAAGTCGGAACTACGAATACAAGTGTTAAGCGTAAGTTAAAAATCTCCAACACGCGTGGAACCTTCACGCTGCAAGTTATGTTGTACATCATATATTTTCCTATCAGATAGTTCAAAAGATTTCTCAAATGATACCTGCGTAGAACGAAGTTTGAGAACATAGCGGCAGTCGAAATGGAACTGATTGAAATGTGAGAAAGAAATCCCCGAGTGCATTCGACCCATGGGATACGTTCCAACTCTTTGTGCTTCTATGCCGAACCGGACCCGTTTGCATTAATAGTTAGCTGTTTCACTGATTCACGTTATGTTCATGAATAATTCCGTAATTGCGCCACTATTTAATGGTACGCGTGCACAATTGAATCGCTTCGAATCATAGTTGCGTAAATCACGCTGTTCTAACTGCGAGAAACAGGGGGGGATGTTATTACCTACCAACATGCGTGTTTATTACCGATCGCATTTATTGTTAAGATAATTCAGAGTTGAGTGAATTCAGCGTTTAGTTAATATCGAATTATGAGAATTTAGAATTAAGAGAATTTAGAGAAAAATTAATTTAACATTAAGTTAATTTAGAATTGAGAAAATTTAGAGACAATTAATTCAGCATTAAGTTAATTTAGAATTAAGAAAATTCAGAGACAAATTAATTCAGCATTAAATTATTTTAGAATACAGAGGATTTAGAGTTCAATTCATTCAAAGTTAAGTTAATTTAAAATTAATACAATTCAGAGTAAAATTAACGTACAGTTGAATTAATTCAAAAATAACTTAATTTACAATAATTTACACGATTCCATAATTTATTTCACTTGCCTCTTGAAGGATTGCATTTTAAGACATAAACAAAACTCTTTGAAAATGAGACTTACGCCACCACGATTCTAACTCATCCATAGTCGTCCAAACTGTGTTAATTAAATAGCAAAGAAGCATAGTCAATACGCTTGGATCACCCGGCGTCACAGCAAATACCGAAAGAAAAGGAAGAAAGCCACCCTGCTCGACCCCTTCAGCTTCCCCTGAATGCCCTCCGGGCGTCGAACGCGTCGAATGAATGAAAAGCGTGGAGAAAGAGTTGACGATCGGTGAACGAAGAGCAAGCGTCCCTTGTGTTCCGTTGATCGGTGAATGGCCGGGACGGGACCGTGACGCGCGCGACAACGTCCAACACGCGGAAACGGGCCGTGGTTGCAGGAGGAAGCGGAAAGCTGTTCTCGGCCCGCGTTAATCCCGCGGGTACACGCACCGGGGTTTGTGCGGAGCGACGCCTGTTCAGCGGCTCCCGAGCTCACCCTGTCTCTCGTGTACCCGGCATCCAATAAAGCGGCGGGTCAACTGGAGTCAACCGTGCAGCTGTGTCCACTAGCCAGCGGCTATTACCTCGACTCATTATCACTGGGTCTCTATCCTTTGTGCGCGGAGCCTGTTCCACGTTTCGCGGCCCCGCCGTATCTACGGCCGTAATTTTTCTTAATTGAAACGTCACCGAGAAGGAGACGCGTCCCTCTGGCCGCGTCGCGCGCGATCAGCTCGGAAAACTCGTGGAAACAGTTCGATGGGGTTGGAAATGACGGGAGGGAGGAGGGAAAGAAAGGAGACGTTCGACCTGGTCTTGGATCTCATCAATCAGACTTTCCAGCGGACCTTCTTATTTCATGACTTTTTTACTATAATTAGATTTAAATCAGAGACTGATAGGATGTTAGCTAAAAATTGAAAATGTCCGTAACAAAATAACTATTTTTTACATATAGGCAATATATATATATATATATATAAACACATCATTTTAATATTTTAATATTCTTCCTCATATTTCATTTTATTCATTATATCTTTTTATATATTTTATTACATGCTGTATTTTATTTTTTATCATACTTTGTTATGTATAATATCTTTGAATCGCAAACTGTTAATTATCTTAATATCGATACAAATTGACTTAGGTTGCTTTCAAAATAGACGGCTCAATTGTTTGGCCATGTCTATTATAAATATGCAAAAATATTTAACTGTCAAAAAAAGGAATTCAATTGACTAAATATGTCATGTGCATATTTCGAGAATAACAATTTCCGCGGAAAATATTTAAAATTTTATAGAAACGTGGATAACAATAAGTTTAATTCAATCAAGAATGCGATTCGATTCTATATTCTATATTATTATCGTACATATGCAACCTTCGACGATCGGCTTTTAATCCGCGTGACGTCAGAGCGGACGATTATTATCTTTGCTTCACTGAACCCCTGGATTTCCCATGCACTCGATATACACATGTAGCGTTTGCCGCTGCCTCGGCGCTCGTTTGCGTCTACTTTTATCTAAAGCTCGCCTCTTTCTCTTGTTGCAGCAAGGAATGACGAGGTAGACGACGCCGGGCCAGCCGAGAACATCGACGGAGCCAAGCCTGAACATCTCAACGCAGGTGAGCTACAATGTTTCAGCTATCTCGGAGTAGCAAACTGTTGCATGTCCGCGCGAATCTGTTCTCTAGTTTATGCCTTCGGTTGCGGCAGATTTCGATGCACATTGTGCAGACGGCGTCGACAACGCAGCCGCAATTTGTAGAACAATGTGAACGACGTGTCCCATATCTGGGTCCAAACAGACCCATGAACTTATATATATTTTACTACGAGTTAATAATAAGAAAAAACAGTGCTCAATGAGAAGAGAGATCAGCTGAGCCAATTGGCGCTATTGGCCTTCTTCTATTCGTTGGTTCTATTCTGAGCTCGCCTCTCATTGGTCACAGTGTTTCGCTAATAACTCAAAAACAAAGCCGCCAAATGAATTTTTGCAAGGGAAAAAGTTTTCTCAAATAACCTGAGGAACCCCGAATTTTCCTCTTACGAGTAACTATGGGCACCTTGTATACGGCGATCTCTCAACGATCGTCACATTGTAGACAAAAATTGTGTGGAAAAAAGTTATTCGAAACGCGGAAGGCGAATCTGAACTTCTGTTCGCAGAAGGCGAATAAAACGTACAGTTCGCCGGAGACATTATTTATCAGCCGCTCGTCAGGGGCCACGGGAGTAAACGTTGAGAGACGAGGCGGTCGCGATCGTGGCGATCGAGACGGGGGCAGACTCGGTTCAAGGTGCCGGTCGGCCATAAATCGCTCGGTCTAAAACTTTCGAGGCACTCTCTTGCGGCATTCCGTTCTCGGAACCGCGTCCTCCGCGCAAAGAAACCGATCGGAATGGATTTTTCCGGCGGCGCGGCTCGGCTCGGCTCGGCGCGGCGCGGCGCGAGAATGTCGGATCGGCGTGACCGGGAATCGTTCACCGCGGAGGCGCAACAATGCCGCGCGCGAGCCCGCTCCGCGCCGGCTTTACGACGATGGCCCCCTCGTCCTTCGGCCCGATCCGAGCCGATCTCCGAGCCCCCGGTGATCCGCGCGCGGGCCCGCTACGGCCGTGCCGGTGAAAGTCCGCAAGAATTCGCCCTCGATCGTGTTGCGAACTTCACATTGAGATACTCTCGTGACGTGTCACGAACCCGTTCGGGACCGGTAATGAACGCCCCGTGTCGGCTCCGGGGACGAAAACGAACAAGCGAGCAGGCAGCAGGCAGGCAGCAGGCAGCAGCAGCTACGAGAGCTCAGCGCCGGCCAACTACTACTTGCTCGTATCTTTCAGATGTCAGAGTCACGATTCTCATTCCAGACATACTTCGAGCGGTGAGAGATCTCGTTCCGCGGGAACGCGAACGTTTCCGCTCGCGCTCGCGCGCGATCCCTCGCCGCGGATCAGAAAAATCATCCTTCCGCTACATTCGCTCCCTGTACCGGGAACCGCGCGCACGCGGATACCGTTTCGAATAATGCCCGCTAAATCGAACCGATACCGTCTGCGCGCGCGGAACTCGGATCGAACGGATCGCGCTCGATCCGCATCCGTATCTATATTGCGAACCGCGGCCGGAGCCTGTAATCGCGGAAAAATCGGTGCGCCGCCGCGGCTCTCTCACCATTTTTCGAGCGCGCGCGCGCAATTAACGGCGATCTACAGTTAGCTCTGCTTCGCGAACTTCTTTCACGTCGGGAATCAATTACGAAGAGGAGGAAGTATTTAATAGGAAACGATAATCGAGCGATGTGAAAGGCTTCTGCGGGATTCCTGATCGCGGAGAAATGGTAGCGATCCCGCGGATTTTTCGCCGTGGGAATGCAATCGGCATCGATTCGGAGAAACGTTCGCTGGAATCTATCGGCGCCGGGAATATATCGCGGAATATTTAACGCTCGATCGAACGATATTTCATGTACAGCTAGGTTTACTGCGGCCAGCGAACGGAGACTCGTCTTCGGAAAGAAATTATTATATAATTATTATTATTAGCGTGCACCGGATGTATGAGTTCTGCAAGGAAACGAGTCCAATTTGTTTGTTTGTTGAATTTCTGAAATGCGCGAAAATAACGGATGAAAATTGTTCGATTTCGATCTTGTCTTCTCTTTATGCTTACCTGAGGATTTCATTGAGTCCTGATATTTTTGACAAATATTTGTCTCTAATGAACGCGTGCATACGTATTGAAATAATATTTTATAGCAGTATATATAATATTTTATATATATATATAATATGTTTTCGATTTTTTTCTTCTTGGGTGTAGGATTAAGGAAACGCCAATGGATTCGTCTAAAATTAGAGTTTATTAAATTTTTTTGTATGATTTTCCCCTTTTTTCTAGCCCTATTTACAACTTATATACTAACCTAAAATTAGAGAATCGTCAATTAAACGTTCCTGCTTTCTTCAGTTTTCATATCGCACAGTTTAAGGTTAGAAATTACTTTTCTAAGTTCTTCCGCGCCAGTGGCGCCGTTCCTCACGCGTCCGACCCTTAGCGGCGCGTACACGAAGCTTTCATGTATATTTAATGTTTTGTGAGAGATCACGATTTATTTAATACGATTAGTGCAATAAATGCAATGAGTGCAATGAATACGATAAATTTATTATATTTATCGCACTGATCGTATTTATTGCATTCTTCTATAACTTGTTCACAAGACGACGTATACGTCTTAATTATATCAAATCTCAAAGATAATCAATAAAATATCGATGACAGCTAACAGCGCCATTAGCCCGCGATATCGAAGTAAATGGCTCGGAAATTGCCCGCGAATAGATACTTAAGAAAACCGTTCGACGTACAGAGATGTAACATAACAATTTATTTGGAAGATAATCGAGACGTTTTATCGCCTGGTTCGAGGAACGCGGCCGAAGAATTCCACGCCTGGCTGATACGTTTACGAGGCACCTTTCTGGAAACGATTACTTCCGAAAACACCGCGACAAACAAGAGAACGGCAAACAAGATTCTCGACCGTGCGACAACGCAAAGCTCCGCGGTACCGTGGATCTCTCCGACTAGGTTTCGCGCAGTTATCTAACTCGTCCGCGGATTAGTCGGAGCCAACGTCTGTGCACCGTGGCGCAAACATTCGTACCGGCGTTCGCATAATCTTCCTACGACCCTGTTACCGTCTTCGCGCCGCGGCCTTTATTCGCCCCGGTTACGCAATCCGAGAGGAAGACGTTCCGACGTTTGTTTCCGGCTCGGATAGTCCACGGCTCCGCAGCTCTTTCGGTGCTTCGTCACGTGAAGAACTTATTCAATTTCGCATTCGCGATGTTTTTTCCGCCGTTTTATCAGTGTTACTCGCCGCGTGTTTCCGACTGGTTCGTTATCGGGGTACGCGGCCGACGCGGAGAAGAAAATGCCTGGTACACGTTGCCGATTCGGAAGATAAAGGCAAACGGCTGACGTCGTCGCGCGGCAATGATGTCATCGATCGAGATCGTCGGACGGAATTGTGCGGCGGCAAAGGTGACCGTAGGCGGCGAACGCAAGTACGCGTTTTCTGAAAGTTCACGCGACGCGGTGCCTCGGTTAACGCTGGAATTACCAACGCGGTCGAGAGGGCTGTATTTTTCTGTTTCCACACATTCTGATATTATAAGATTATTTCTCGGGGAAATTTTTAAATACGCTTCATCGTCCGAGCATATATCATCTTAGAAATCGTAAATTAGAATTAATCGAATATTACCATTGTTAGGAGACAATAACTATTTATTTATACCCAACAAATAGGTTTAATACAAAAATCAATCTAACAAATCTAAAAATCTTTAATCTTGAACTTATTTCGCCATTTTTGGGCGTTATTATTTTTACCGAGATGAATCGTGTAAGCGATCGAATGAGAGAACATTTTATAACATTTTTTAAATAATAAAAGCTTTAATTGACAGTTTAAATAGTGAAAAGTATTACAATGTTATTCCCATAACTATATATAATAATAATTCTAACTAATTCGTAATAATTCTATGAATTTATTTATTGAATATATACAGCAAGTCACTGATTAATTATGAAATTACGAAAAACAGTAAAAAATACCTTTGCCTTTTCACCTTTATTTTTAATATACATTAGTGTCATCAAGAGCTCGGTAGTTCCAGTGTTAAAAATTCTACCCCGTACATAACCTAATTTTCATTATTAAAACAATACTAACAAATTACATTTACATGCGTTACATGCGTGACCGTTCATCCCATTGTACGGACAGCCTTCGCGCCGCGTCACGGAAAGTCATATCAGTTAAACCGCGCGCAATTTTCACGAACCCGAGCGAATTATCGCGGCACCGCGATCCCTTCGAGTTTTCGAGATTGCGCAATCGGTCGCGGGGCCGCCGGTCAATGACAAATCTAAATTGAATCGAGTAAACGAGGGAACGACGGAGCAGCACGGATCAAACGAAACGAACCGAGGAAAAACGAATCTCTCGCTTCAGTTGAACTCTCTCGCGCGGCGAGGATCTTTAACGGGCACGGCCGCGGTGAATTTCCTTCGCGGGATGCCGCGGTATCAAACGGAAAATCCGCGATCGGGCCGCCGGTCGACGGGCGTCTGATGGAAAGCCGCGCGGCGGGTCCGTTCCGAGAACTCCCCGGCCACCCGGCCGTCTCCTTCGATCCGTCGATCAGAAGCGGAGAGGGTGATCTCCGCGCCAGCAGACGAGGAAGGCGTCGCGTCGGATAAAAAGCGCGCGCGTCTCACCGGCGACCGGCCGTCGAACCTCGCGGGATCGATACATCGCGAAGACGCGGTTCGCCCGCGTACCATATTATTTCCACCGGCGCTTCTTTTCTCGAGGGGGGGAGAGCCCCCGCGCGCGCATCGGTTCCCCCGTAAAAACATTAATTGGATAAGATTCTCGAGGTGTGATTCGCTTCCTACTCGTTTCGCGGGGCCGCTCCCACGAGAGAGGAGGATCGCCGGAGTCGGGAGCCCGGAGTCCGCGGAGTCTCATCGGCAGCGTCATCGGCGTACCGAGGCACGTACGACGCCGCGCGCGCCCCGGCTTCAATGCCAATGTTTCCGCATTCTGGAATCTTATTTGCGAAATATTCGCCTGGCCGGCAAAAATTTCGCCGCCGCAGGCGATTCGAATTTTCCGACGGACGGCGCGGTTCCTCGCGACCGCGCCGCGTTCGAATCCCCTGAAGCTGTCTGCTAAGTCGATGACGTAGTTCTCTTTTTTTTTAAATGTTCAACCTCTTGCCGTATCACGGTCTTTATAGTTACAAGTATGAGCTTATTTTAATAATTTCCTAGAGGAGGAACGACGATTTGTGTGTACTTTTTTATTTGTATATGTTTGATTGAATATATAAATATGAGCGACAAGGAATTTTACTTTATTTATTCTTTATATTTATTTATTTTTTTTTATTTATTATTTTATATATAAATAGAACGTAATTGAATTCGTATTTGAGAGATTATTGCTAGAAATCATCGTCGCGAGATGAGAACTCGTCAAAGTATGGTAAGGGATTAAGGTCAACTCTCATTGGTCATTGGTGACCTCGTTGGAGGATTCGTGTAATTAAATAAAATTTTAGATGTGACAAATCCAAAACTATTTTCGATGACTCGCGAAATTTATATATTTTATACTTATTGCTGCAATTTATACTTACGAAATTGGGTCTATATAACAGTCACACTTTGAACAGTTTTTTAAAAATAAACAGATTTGATAGGTTAACAATTTTATTAGAATATTGTGTGATAATCTTGAGTGGTGCGTCAGAGTCACCGCTCAGGTGCAAAGGGTTAAATTGTGATTACAAATATTACACATATTAGATATATTTATGTATACACAATTATAAAATTATAAATATAATTACAGTTAAATTATAGATACAATTATAATTGAATTACAAATTATAATTATAATTTAACTCAACTGTCTAATATTGTACAAGCTCATTCAAAATAGATATTATCTAGACTCATTTACATAAATAAATTATATACCTGGATTTTTTATTTTAACTTGCATTTAACGAGCAATCAAGAAATTTGCTAATATATTCTTATATTAAATGGTTACAAATCTCAAAGACCTTTTACTCCGTTTAATAGATTTCACTATCATAATTCTATAAAGAGAGATACGAATCACTGAAGACACCTATGTACCGACATGCAAGCCGGATAAAACAATATCGACACGATAAACGCTTCATTAACACGTAATCTGATCCCCAGCGAAGCCGAAGCAACCCGATCGTCCTCAAAACGAAGCTCTCGTCTCGCCGGTCGTCGAGCGTTGCGTGCAGACAAGCGAGATCGCGGCGAATCATCGAAACTCTCCCCGCCTGATTGGGAATGTACAGGGACGACCGGCTCTGAAAAAGTTCGCGTGCGGCCACGGTGACCTCGGTGAACCGTGCTTTCGCCGGAGCCCGTAGAACGCCGCGCGGTCTCTCCCCCCCGGCTCGCCGCAGCGAGCACTTTTACCGGCGACGTTGAACTTTATCGCAGGCTCGCTCGCGTTGATTTATGGCAGCTGCGAGCGCGGCCGAAGAAGCTTCCGTCGTCGGCGTCCGCGCCGGCCAGGAAACGACTTCCTCGGAGCGGAGGCGCGCCTCGTACCAAAAATATCGCGCCTCGCGAAAGGTCAGCTCCGCGCCGCTTCGACCCGGCGTGTCATCGCCGCGCGGAGCCGAGCGGAGCAAAACGGAGGAGAGGAAATAATGTGGGAACCGAGAGCGTTCGCTCGAGCAACGCGGTGGCAGTCGTCGCTGCCACGGAATCAACCTTTCCGTATTCATCACCGAATCGGTAACGCGATTTCGACACGCGACCTCTGTTGATCGATCCTCGGCCGTCGAGTATGGTTCACTGAAACAATTCTGATTGCATTCGTTAACGCGCGCGCTCGCGCCTGCGTTTGCAACAATCGGCTTGACAGACGTCTTCTGCGTTAATCGTGAATGATAGGCAGGTGCTGCGTCAGTGTTGGCTAATGTGTCTTTCGGATGACGGCGGATGAAGATTAATGAATCCAATTTTCTATCGACACTGTGGAATATAATATTCAATGGGGTTTGCTCGGATAACTGTTTTGCTAAATGAGAATTTAGCTAGACATTATTCGAACGAGATTTTATTTCAAGGAGAATTCAGCTGATTAATTTTATTCGAATGAGAATGATGTTAAATAAGATTTTATTCAAATAGAATTCTTATTCGACTGAGAATAGAAAGATATTTAATAAATTAAAATATAAAATATTCGAATGATAATTCAATTGAATAAGATTTTATTCAAAGAAAATTTTTATTCGACTGAGAATTCAATTCAATAAGATTTTATTCAAAGAAAATTTTTATTCGACTGAGAATTCAATTCAATAAAATTTTATTCAAATAAAAATTTATTCGAATGAGAATTCAATTGAATAAGATTTTATTCGAATAGAATTTTATTCGAATGAGAATTCAATTGAATAAGATTTTATTCAAATAAAATTTTTATTCGACAGAGAATTCAATTGAGCAAGATTTTATTCGCGTAAAGAATTCATTCACATCTATTAAAATTAATTTACAATAAAACCGGATAAGTACAATATGAATAAATAAACTAGAATAAAAAAAAATAACCTAGATAAAAATAACCTAGAAGAATTCAAGAACATCGATGTGATATTCTCAGTTCAATAAAATGATTAAAAATTAAAGAGATTTCTGCGTGATACTTTCCGAAATCGTTGCAAAGAATTTTTATTTTACACGAAGATCCGCGATCGAACGATCGGGCGCGCCGTTCAGCGTAGCGAAGCGAACGTTTCCTATTTGCACAAATGACTTTTCCAATCGAGAACAAGTGCGGAAACAATAACTAAAACGATGAGTAACCGTGTACACTGTACACGGGCTAAAGAGATGAACGCCGGAACGGTATCGATCATCCGCGAGTAATTGAAAATCCTTGTTTGGCCGTTGATAGGGGGACATTATCTGATAAGATGCACGGCGGATAGACTATCCCCGTAGTTCCTCATTGGCCGGCCTAAAGCCTTCCAAAGAGGAAAGGTAAATGCACGGTTCCGCGGCGCGGAAGAAATCCGCGAAATCGTTGCGTTTTGCGGAAAGCGGTCGTAAACGGTGGGACGGTTCGCGATCCATCGGCGATGGTAACTCGCTCGGCCGTGCCGGCAGGCGCTATAAAATTAAACGCACTAAGGAAATCCTCCCGGATGATCTACGGCCGGACAACAGCCGGAAGTTGAACGTGACGGATGGTCGTTCGTGCCGGATCAGGCTGAAAGCGATTTCCGACGAAAACGTACGCCCGGTGTTTTAGGACGCCTTCTGCCTTTTGCTTTTCGTCGCTTCGATCGGCGAGGCACGGGGAAAGCCGGTTAGGCTACGGAGACCGTTGAGAGCGCTGAAGGCCGTGAAGCTGCAACAAGTTGGACCGCCGCGAAGCCGCGTTACGGTCGACAACTTTGAAAAAGATCGATGCCGGGAGAAATCTCTTTAGAAGCGTATCTTCGGCGCCGATCTGCCTTTCAAATAATTCCGGGGAAAATCGGCGGCTGCGTAAACCGAAGATTGAAAGTCGGACTACAACTGTCGTACTTTGGCTCGAATCGTTTTGCCTGCTTTGCTGGATATTTGAAAATTACATCACGCGACTTTTCAACAAAGTTATATATATACGTCGATAGAGTTTTAAATGTAATTTCATTTATTTCGTTTTCAATTGTTCAACCCTTTTATGACGGTGGCTGTATCGATTTAAATCGTTCACGTAATTACTCAATTACGAATTAAACAGAATGAATTACTGTTATATAGTCTGCAACGCCGTGGACCATTTTTTTAAAAATTGTAAAAATTGCAGGAAGCTGAAGCTATACAAATTAAAAAATATAAAAAAACTGCGAGGATAGTTTGCAATAAAATGTTCAATAATTCCGAGGGCCATAAACATTATAAAAATCAAAAACTTTAAGATCAATTAGCTGCATAAAACGATAAATAAATACAGTTATTACAAAGAACGAAATAATTAGACTTAAAAATTCCTAATACCATTAAAAAGGTAATAGAACATAAAAACCTGCAAAGATACGAGAAAAATTCTGAAGAACAATGTATCAATGTCTCAAGACTGCAAAAGACGAAATAATTAGACATAATAAGAATTCTTAAGAAATAATATAAATTCTCAAAAATAATAAAAAAAAAACAAAGCTCTCCATATCGACTCTTTAGGACCATAACTCCGCCGTGATTCCACGACGTCCGCGGAAACCGGATAAAAGTCCGCGCGGACCGTGAGTCCGGTTGCGCGGAAAGCATTACGGCATCGCCGTTTCTTCGGCGACCCTTCGAAAAACGTTTCGCGTTTGCGGGCAGGTGCAAAACACGTCGTCGGACAGAGAGCCGGCTCGAATGAAAATCTTGCCCATCGCCGCGGCTTTTCGTGATGTAACCGGGCGAATCAGAGTGTGAGATTGCCTGGTAAAAAGCGATTTCGCAACCGGCGGCCGGCTAACGAGAATCGGGTCCCGCTGCGCGCCTCCCTTATCGAATATTCCGCGCGGCGCGGCGCGGCGCGGCCGCTCGCCGGACGCGAGAACAGGAGAAGAACGGGACAGGAACGGGTGTTTACACGTCGCATTACGCGCAAATAACATAACCACAGGTTGGAATGAGTTTCCACGCAAGGTTCTTGCGTACACGCTTGCCACGGCGTAGCGAAGGCGAAACGCGAAACGAGCGCGAGGGTCCGAGGGAGGATCGATCAATGAAACGAGTTGCGCCTTGCGCGCTCGATCGGCTCTCTCTCTCTCTCTCTCTCTTTCTCTCTCTCTCTCTCCCTGCCGCGCATGTTTCGATCGTATGATCGATCCCGTCGAACCCGATCCCCACGGTTCATCGGCTGTGTTCGTCTAGGCTCGCTGCGGTTTCAATTAGAACACACGGGTATTAAAATCCCCCGACGGTTAACCGACGAGAAACGGCCGGTCGCCACGCGAGTAACAGGCGAGACGGGCAAGCTCGCGCTTGCGTCCTGTCGGGTAAGTGCCGGGAATTGTATAATAAAACGGAAAATATTGATTTAGTTTATTCGTTTCGTCGCCTTCGGCGCAGGGCTCGGCTGCGTTTTATTAGGATGAGAGATTACGATTATGGAATAAGATCTTAGTCGTCGTTATGGAATAATCGAGGCGAATAAAAATCTAGATAACAATTTAGTCGGATAAGATTCTATTCAAATGGAAATTCAATTTAATAAAACGTTATTTGTTAACAGAATAAGAATTTATTTCCACAGGAATTAATTCGGGAGATAAATGTCAATTTCTCATTTCATGACAAGGTTATGTCTAATTTTTACAATTAACAATATAATAACAATAATAGTTTATTAGATGAATTACTAGCATCATTGTCTGAACAATCTTACAATTTATTCGAACAGAATTAATTATCGTACTTAATACACAATATTCGTAATTAATACGCAGAAAAATCATTTAAGAATAATGGAATAATTGTTACTCGAATAAAATATCCACCTAAAAACAATCTATTCATATTACTATTTTACACGAATATTTATTATAGCGTTTCCCATGAGCACTTTCCAATACAAATTTATCTCCATCCGCGAACGTTCGAACGCTTCAATGGACGTCCCTGCGTGTCAATAGTTCACCAACGGCACGAACCGTGCTAAAAATGATTTTCGTTCCTACCAACGCGGGCATTCGAAACGAACAACTCCCGGTATTTATTTGACAGAGCGTACATAAAACGTGTACGCGAGTAGGCGAGCGCACGAGCGGACGCGTGCACGCGTGTTCACGATCGTCGAGGTCGCACTCTCTCTTTCTCTCTCTCTCTCTTTTGCGGATCTCCTGCAACGTGATATTAACCCTTCAACGCGGTTCGACGTATTAAGTTGCGTCCCACTTTTCTAGGCCTAAGTGCCCGGCGAAGACAATCGGTTTTTCGATGTGCAAATCGCCACCGGCCCGAGGCTGCATAATGAATCGCGCGCGCGCGCGTGTGTCGCAATCGAGCGCCGGCAAACCCGTGGCTAGCCGCTCGGAAAATTGCCGAACTTCTGTCTGCCTTCCTGCGGCCTCGATTCCGATCGAACGCGGGATCGAACGCGGGATCGAGACGCTTCGATTCAATGGACCGCTCTTCCAAGAAACTCCTGGAAAAATACTTGCGCGTAAATGGCCGTGGACGGTGGTTTTCCTGGCGAGAAGCCTGGACTTTCTTCTCCAAACTCCATCGTTCCCGGCGACCTCTCAGGAATCGTTGTGGACAATTTCAAGGGCGACTTAACAAACGCAAACACCGTGTATAAATAAAATACTTATCCTTCGGAGTAAATATAGACTGGCATGGCATTCCTTTCTCCAGTTGTGACTTATCCGCGATAAACCGTTGCGAAAGCCGCGCTGCTCGAAATGTCCATTAGCGAAATTCTGCAGTCTCGAAATAAATAAAGACGTGGAAGAAAGAAAAATTGTCACGTTGGATGGGGAACGTTATTAACCATAGTCGCATGGGGTGGATGTTTAACATGTCAGCTATCTCTGTAAATGTTGAAAATGGTGAACAAATGTTACGATATAAATATATTCATAGATGAATGAAAAACTGATAGCTAAGAATTATTCACGGCTCAGATTCCGTAGATTAGAATTTAATAAAGGCAACTATTTAAGTAACCAAAAAGTCGACGAAGTGCAATACAGAATTCGCAATAGCGCATCTCTGAATTCATAACGTGTAAAATTTGCTTTAAAAGGACCCTAAAAATAAAACATTTATATAATGTTCTAGATATCATAACGAAGCGAATGTATAAAAGAATGCAAGGGGTTGATCGCTGCCAATTAACGATTATATTTTTAAAAAATATTATATCAACTACTGACCTAATTTTCCAAGCAAACGACACTCGTATTATATGGGATACGATAAAGTTTAACCTCAAATTATTCGAAAGTACCTAGACATCTGTGTAACCACCCTTGACGGAGCTAAAAAGAGTCGGCCAGCCGCGCGCACGAAAAAAACAGCGCGATCTTTTCGAGTGAGTCAGCCCACCGGCCACGGAATAAAACGATATTTATCATGCAAATCGGCCGGTCGGCGGGGACCGATCCAGTATAACCAATAAATTCGAGAACGACAATGGGGCTAGGTGGGCAGGGGAAAGAGCAGACCTGTCCGCTTCGTAAACGACCAATCATTCCGTAGCGGTGACGCGACGTCGCCGCAACAAAAGAACCACCGCGCGCCGCTTAGATAAAAATACCAATTAATAATCCGCGTACAAGGTTCCACACTTTCGAGCGGCACGAGGTATCGCAGCGATTCGAATCTTCCCGCGTCAAGGACGGGGGCTTTTAGGCGAAGAAAGCGGCCCGCGACGGATTAGCCTGCACGGGTGACGCAATCCCCTGCAATCCGTGTTAACCGCGCGGACTCTTGTCGCGCTCGACAAGCCGGAGATCTTTGGTAAATATTGGAAAATGTCGCGCGGTCGAAAGTCTGTCTCGTTAGCTGGCTGGCGGCTCTGCGCGCGAGAGATAAAAATTAAGCGCACTTATTACAAAGAACGGAGACCACCAGGGAACTTCTTTGTTCTTTTAACCCTTTGCGCTGCGATTTCTTTTCACGTTGCTTAATGCTTGTCTGTGACTAATAGATTCCCACGTCAGACTTTGCTATTCGACAGCCTTTATTATAGCGTTTAAATATTGGCAATAGAATAAAAATTATATTAAAATTATTTCATATTTCAATTCAATATGACAAATTATATTAATAACATAATATATAGTAATAAAAAGTATGAATGTGTTAAAATTTTCATAACAAGTCTGCAAAGATATTGTAGAGCAATTTTAGTAGCACGAGCATTATACAGGCTAAGTCTCGTAACACGACATCGTAAAAAGATCATAAAATACTGGAAAAAATATTTCCGATAAAAGTTGCATAATTAACAGGGAGAGATCGACTATTTCTCTCTTTTATTAAAACAAGAAGGTCACCAGTGAACGTTTTACACGGAATCGTTTACATTTCCCGTCCGGTGAAATCACGCGACATTCGAATAGTATTTTGATTACGCGACGTTAGTATGCCTCCACCTCGATTCGCTAGAAATTCCACCCACGCGGCCTCGTGTCGGTTCCCGTGGCAAACGTCGACCTTCGATTCCGAAACGATCGGTTAACGTTCCGCGTATCGCGAGCCTTCGACGCCATAAATTCGACCGCGAAATCCAATCAAAGCTATCGCCGGCACGGATCGGCGGGTACAGCGTCGTCGCGCCGGCTCGCGTCGCGACGGGCCGAAAGATCAAACAGATATTAATGCGGGAGGTAACAATGGAATGGAGAGTACTTCCTGTTCGCGTCGCGCGAAGACGCGGGCCCGCGCGCGCGGCTTGACTCACGGCAACACCGTTGACACACACGCCGCGGCTGATTAATCGCCGGCCAACATGTTCGTCGATAGCGCGCGTCATACCGCGATTAATAGTTCGCGACCTTCGAGTGACGGAGCTCTTTTGCCACGCTCTACCCGGCTGGGCTCCATCTCGGCGAAGCCCCGTGTCATTGTTCGCGTCCGAGGAACGCCGGCTGGAACGTCGCGCGCGAGGGAAACTCGAAATGTTAGGCCGCCTTCGAAATCGCTGACCTTTCCGAAACTATTTTCGAGGCAGATGCAACGGGAATCGTTGCTGTTGCAGAGAAACGACTGAATCTCTTTTCATGATTTCATTCGGCGAAATGATTATATATTCACATTTCTCTTAAAAATTTTTATTTTTTTTTAAATATATTGTTAGAGAAAATTACAGCAGAGAAAAGTTTCGGATAAAAATTGATCAACTTTGATTAACGATAATTCCGCGAAAAGACATCGTAGGGTGATGATTTTTATTTCGAATTAAAGCTTGAAATCTGTACTTTAAGACAGTATTTCTAGATTTTAAGTTTAATGCACCCTAATCACTGTAACTTTTTAAATGTGAGACCGTGTTTGTCATATTAAAAATTGCAAAATTTGACGAAATGCCCAGGCTCTATAAAATTTTTATTCGGGATGCCGTTTAGGGTGTCACGAAGCTCGATTCTTCCTCTTTAATTGAAAAAAAAATAATTGAGGCTGCGATTTTTTCTCGCAGAGTTACAGCTCTTTAAAGTAACCCTTGCTAATCCCATGGAAAAGGGTGCTTCTCAAAGCGACTACTCGATGCGTCACTTTGAAATACTGTAACTTTGCGAGAAAAAATCGTAGCCAAGTTCCTTTTTTTTTAAATTAAAGGAGAAGGATCGAACTTTATTCTACTGTAAACGGCATCTTCGAAAAAAATTTTACGAAGTCTGTGCATTTTGTCAAACTTGACTGTTGCGATCTCTTTAAAACGGGTATTTAAAACTATTACAATATAAGATTAAAATGTATTGAAATGGCACTTTTATTTTTTAATATTTCACTGATATTTATCTATTTATCTATTTACTTAACCAATTAATTTTTCGAAGAATAATAATAAATAATAAATTGTATTTTTGGTTGCGGTAAAGTGAAGTATATCTCAAACGAGAATTGGTTGAAACCCTATGATTTTCCAAGTTATTTCAGTGCCCATAAAATGTCTCGTCGGGCAGCGCGGTAGATTAGTCGAATTCTAGAATTGTTGCAATTGGAGGACGCCGATGCTCGGGTGCATCGTTTGCTTCCTCCACGATGGACTGGATAGATTGTTCCATTGGATTCCAAGTATTTGGCGCCGTGGCCTTTGCAATTATGACGCTCGCTTCGGCGATGCTGTTCTCCAAGCAGCGACGCATCGTCGGTACGATTAGCATTGGAAACGTCGAGCAATCGGAATGACTCAGGTTCAATTGAAAAATTACAAGCGCACGCTCGTCGAGAGGCGACGCGATCTATGATTTGAATGTGTAGCATCTAGCTCCGGGAATACAAATGATTTTCTTAACCCTGGGGCAATCATTCAGGGTGCTTGACACCCAAGGAATTTGCTTTACAATCGACGTTTCTTTATCTTTCAGCAAAATATTAATCGGTTGTCAATAATATGTAATTATCAGAATATCTAATAATAGGTAAATATCAAAAATAGGTAACCTGGCTGTCAATAACTACATTAATTTTTACCCTTTGACGAGTCTGACACGTGATAATTAATATAACGAGATAATAATAATAATAGCGAGATTATACGTGATAATTCCAAATAATAAATAAATATAGATAAATATAAATTGTCTTCTTCCTTTTTAGAAATGATTACAATCGAAGAAGTTTTTAATCGTTGTAACAATAAAGAAAATAATACAGCAAGAGGTTAAGAGTCACCGCGATTTTGTTCACGGTATTTTAACAGTTCTCATGAGGTGTCGCGCGCACCTCTCGCCTGTCCGTAGAAACGACGCGCCCGGTCCACGGATAAAAGCATTCTACGCATAGTAGAAACGGTAAACAGTACGATCGTAAACTTTAGATTGCGTGTCAATGTCGTAATGCATCTCAGCGGGCCGTAATACGGCTTTTAAAAACATTTATCTTATTAGATAGGATTATGTTATCGATATGAAATCTGAAGCACTTAATCAATAACCCGTTAATCTCCGGTACTTTCTCCCGACGTCCAATGAACTTTACGATCTTGTGATTTATAGACACTTTGTTGTTCGATGAGATTGCATCTACGTCCTGGATAAATGCTAATCAGCTGGAATTCCGTAGTGTCCCAATTAACACCAGAACCGTCGAGCTTCGGAACCGATTGGGTTGTTAATGCGTGCCCTTTCAGAGATAACGAGACCGCATTCGTCAAGGCGTCACGTGGTTTTTATTATAATATACGTCTGAATGGATTATGAGCACAATTATTGTAAAATAAAGAACCTGTGTTATATTTATCCATAGTGACATAGCATAGGAGACGCCTTTAAGGGCCTTTTATAGCTAACCCTTTAACGAGCAGTGTTATATCTAACAGTGGCGTCTTAAATAGGTATTTAAAAAGTTTTAAATTGCTTGAATCCGAAACTTTAAATTCGAAATAATGTTTCATTTACCTGGTATTTCGTGCACCATGTCAATTATTATAGGATTGAAGAAATTATTTTAGCAAACTCGATACTCAATTTTTAGTACAGTTTATTGAGCATATCGAAATTGTTTTGTATATACGAGATACAAAATTAGATATAATTTCTATAATAATTTTTCTCTATTGTTACAACATGAAATAAATGAAAAATATTTCGCATCTACGAGTTCGAAGAGTATTGCACACATAATTCTACGATCACTCTTGTCATCTCTATTGTTATGATGTTAGCGAACACGCGACAATAAACCCGATGAATCACGCGGCGAGACTCTCCGCAGCGAACATCTTCATCGCGGTCCGGAAGGTGTCCGTGAAAGAAGGCCCCGGTTCCCCGAATAGACGAGAGTTCGCCGACCGGATCCCGGTTCGCCGAAAGAAGGGCTTTGGACTCGTGCTCCCACGGGCGGCGGTTTTCACGGGCAGGACGTGTTAATGGGATCCGCACACGACCTCCTGGCCGTGCGCGGTGCAGCCCGTCGTTGGTAGCCCAGGGTCGAGAGGAGAGCCGCCCCACTCTCTCTCTCTCTCTCTCTCTCTCTCGGAATTGCCCATAAAACCGATCTCCAACCTACTTTTCACAGCGGCTGTGGTTTTCTAGCCGGTTCCAGAGAGCGAGATGGTTTTCGGTGGTTTCGTAAGAGGCTGCCGCCGCGTAGCCAGCGTGTCCAGGGGGCCCGAAAACGTGGCCGCGCGACACACGTTCCCCTGACGGTTGTTCCGAGCTGCCCGCTCTGCACCGCGCCGCGTCGCTTCATCCCTTCCCCGGACGCGGGCAGCTCGGTGTCGACGGTAACCGCGGAAGCTGGCCCCGACGAGCAATGTCGTCCAGTCTTACGAGAGCCTTCTTGCCGGCAAGAACGAGTCCTCTCTCTCTTTCTTTCTAACGCGAGGCCCCTCGCCGCGAGTCGCCGATTCTTCCTCCACGGATAATAAGAAGCTTCCCGCGGGCATGGCCTGAGTTGATACCTCCGGGACCGACCGTCTCCGCGGACCAAAGCATAGTCTTCGTGCTGGTGGTACCCGCGAGCCCTGGAACAATCGTGTTCCAAAGACGAGCATTGTTGAAAAAGTCCTCTATGTCTGGCTATTGGTCTGTTGTGTCTCGCCCTGCTATGTCTCGCTTTGACTGTTGAGGATCGAGCTTGGATAAGGTCTGGACCAGGTGTCAGGAACAGAATCTTGAAGCTAGTTCATCAAAGAGGACAATTCATCAAATGTAATTGTTATTAGTTCAGTACCGTGGAGATAAACGTTCTAGAAGTCTTGGAGAGGAACTATCAAGGACGACTCGGTAGGTCCAGCGTTGAACGGTGTAGTCCGCGCATCGTTTACAGACTAAGTGCTGCTAAATACTCTTACTCGAGGATATCGTGCGTAAATTCTGTCAGAAAATAAACCTAGAAATTAGTCGAAGACATCCAGGATGGTTGATCAAAGAGGACTCTAACCCCAGATTCCAAAGTGGAGCTTCAAGTTGGCTAACTTATTACTCAAGAATTTCGTCCACAGATCATTCTTAATTTTGAGAATCGTGCGAGGTCGTCCGCGAAAGTGAACAGGTTCTAAAGATAGAACAATCAACGAAAATCAGACCAAGCGACGAAAACAGTTGAAAATAGTTATAAATCCAGAATTGGATCAGATCTAGTGTCGCGATATCTTGTAAGTCAAAAGTGCGTCGAAGTAACGAAGAATGACGAACGCGAGGAAGCCAGAGGAAGACAGCTCGTCGCGAGAAGCCCGGTTCTTCGACGAAGTCGAGGTCAGTACTGTTTCCTGCAACGATCTACGATCGATATAGAAGACTCGTTTAGTCGGTCGTATGCGACGTGTACTGGTGGAATGCGTTGGTTCGTTTGAAAAGCGGGACGATTAGAGCACGCGTGGACGGGAACATCTGCTTCGAAGTGGGAAAAGTATGGGTACGGATTGACGGGCGAACGATTAGGATCGGCATCGCATGATCGAACCCGGGAGACTCGCGACGCAGAGGGAACGGTCCGCGCGCGCGCGCGATCGTGTCCGTTTAGGCATTCGTTCTAACAGAGTTAGCGACGGCTGGTTAATTGATGCGAGATTAAAAGGTGTCGCCGGCACGATACTGTCAACTGGATCGAGCCGAACGGCGCTAGACGTTCTCGTATCGCGAAGGAAAAGCGGTACTGCAACTGCCTGCTGCACACGAATCGTGTACTATGCTATACTTACTTCGTCGATTTTATTATCGTGCGAATTTTTTACATTTATTGTACAATAGAGTAAATGCAATTTAAAATAGTAAAAAGAATAAAAGAATTTAAAAGTGTCTATATGGCATTTGTTTATATTAAAATAGTAGAAAGAAAAAATTTCTTTCTAGTTGGAATTTTACAGCGTCACTGTAGTATTTTTGATGTATTAAAATTGCTAAAAGAGGAAAAAACTTCCCAGTTGACATTCTAATACGTCGACGTAATATTTTTCATCCATTAAAATTATTAAAAGAGGTAAAATCTTGCTACTCAGATTTTTAAAGCGTCCATGCAATATTTGTCATCTATTAGAATGATTAAAAGAGGAAAGATCTTTCTGCTTGGAATTTTAAAATGTCAACATTTTCTATCGATTAAAATTGTTAAAAAAAGGAAATACCTTTCTGCCTCAAAAGTTAACGTGTAAACATATTATTTTTCATCGATTAAAATTATTAAAAAGAAAAGATCTTTCTACTTAGTTTCCATTTCTTGCAGTCAACGCAGTCAAAATTTATTTTCCATAGAAATCCACAACTTAATTATCAATAATTTTTGACAGCGGCCCAGTAGACGTTGCTCGGGATTATTTGTATCTTTGTTCATCGAATCTTCTACCGTTTCTAATGGAACGGCTACCTAAGGAGATACTAACGTTCCTACATCATCGTTTTATCTTTTATTACCGTTTTGGACAGCTACACAGCTGCTCGGGACTCTTCGTAACTTTATCTACTGAATTTCCTACTGCTTCTAATAGCACAGCTATTTAAAGAGACGCCAGCTTCCCTGTACCTATATCGAAGAAGAAAGATGCCCGTGAGAATGAGTCTGACCAATATACAACTCAATCGTAAACGAACACAGTCGTGCTTGCTAACGAATATAAAATATAACCTCGATTATCCGAACGAAACGTTTTACTCCAATGCAGTCCAATCTATGTCGACTTGTTTATTTAATCAATTATGAAGGGATATGGGTATACATTTTGCACGTGAAGTTAGTTATACACCATAGAGGATATTATGTTTAATGTCGAGCTGAAACTTGTGCTTAGAGATAATTATTACAATTTTTTTTAAATTTTAGAGATTCAAGATTTTCTGAAGTCTTCTTTAGTTGAATGGATTGAATTAAAATAATATGCTATAATAACATTCATCATTTGTCGATGTTAATGAATAAGTGGAGTATTATTTAAACAAATCTTAGACAATATACCAGAGGAAGAAAAGAGTTAATTATTCAAAAGATCAAATAGTCTGCTGAAATATAAAATCGTGTTAGGGCGAGAAGAATTTAATAATATTGTTACACTATTTTCAACTTGTCAAAATTAGTAAAAGAGACAATATATTCTGATTTTATTTCCGTTTCTCGTAATAATTATGGAGAATTTTTATCTTATATAGAAATCCACAGTCTATACACCGCAATTTATTATCCAGCTGACTTGGATAATAAATTGCAATAATAAATAAGAGCTCTCGATTAAAGCTAAATGCCCTCAATTAATTCGAATAACCAATATTTCCCTGTACAATCAAAAATCCTACAACCACTCTACAATCCTCCAAGCACGTCAGCAAATTTCTAAACAACGTTCCCATTGTTCAAAGCGAGACATCACGTCCAGTTTCTGTACCGGTCTCTCGCCGCAGCGACGAGACGCGGATAGAACGAGATTCCACGATCTCGAAATCCGGCTCGCGTCCACCCACTCGCGCGAGCCGTCGCAGACGAAACGTGCGACCCGGTACGCTCGATTAACATTCCTAGCCGAGTGTGTGCCGGCAGATGCAACTAATCGGCGATACGCTTGTGTGCCGTAGCGGGGAGAGCTGGAACCCCGGGCGCGAGAGAGCCCCGGTGGCAGAAGGCGAACGAGCCGGGCGAGCGAGCGAGCGAGAGAGCGAGCGAGAGAGAACGCGTGTCCCAGCAATCGCACCATATTTGTACCGATATCGGGGATACCGTGCGTCGTTTGTGTGCGTGTTCGCGTTGCAGTCGCGCGTAAACGCGTCGTTGCCCCGTTGCGCCGTCGCCGCTGGAATGCGGGACCGTCCGGCGGATTAAATCGTCCCGGAACGCGCGAAACGCGGATCTCACGGACGGAAATTGTCGCGGATCCCGTGCCGGAAGTCGGCGAGCCAGCACCGGCCAGCAGCCCGAGGAATCAGCCTCGCGGCGCGATGCAATCCGAGCTGCGTTCTCGCTGACGTCGCGGGTACGTACGCGTCTCCGTTCCGCCGGGGGAAACGAGCGAATTCCGCGGGCGAATGACGTAAACATAATCCGAGACCGGGCACCGCGGATTGCTGCGGTTCAGAATTCTGGATCCGCATTTTTACTTTGATTCTTAAGCGGATTGCGATGGCCTCGGATGACTTTAACTCCGTGACGTACTTTGACGTGTCCGACTCGCGATGGAAATTACTGGTAATAAATAATTGAATATAGATGTTATTCTGTTCTTTAAAATCGGAATAAAATTCTAATCCCTTGTTATTAATATTTAAGCGTACAAGTAAGTTCGCGCACGGAATAAACATTAATGTTCTGTCCCTTCTAAGAAGTTGTGCCAATTGAAAAATTCCTAATCGCAGTGACTGAGACGAAAATGTCAAGGGGTTAAACTAGTCATCATTAATGTAATTGTTTAGGAATCCTTGCGCTACTGATTGGGGAATATGAGATACTGATGAGTAATGAGATACTGATGAGGAATGAGATACCGATGAGTAATTGATAATTTGGCAGAGAGTTAACGTTGATCAAATTTTTGAAGCTGTTAATCCTTATCTATCCTTGATGTTAACTTGACAATTCTTTCGTGTTGCAGAATAATTATTTTGCTGTTTAAAAAGAATATATCTCGGACTTTATGACTTGTCATATTTTATTCTGTCAAAAAACCTCTATGTCAATTGTTCGAGCCTTGCGGTTCGTTTTAATAGTTATTAATAATCGTTAACTATATAAACAAGTTGCGAGGTTCGAATAATTATACTCTCTCTTTCTAAATTGTTTCTTTCTTCTTCTGCAAATTTTATTCTTTATCGCAGCTGAACAGATGTCCTATATTGTATACTAATTTTTCACTGTATAATGAATAAATAAATAACTAAACAAGTAAATTAATAAATAAATAACTAAATAAGTAAATTAATAAATAAATAACTAAATAAGTAAATGAATTAATAAATAACTAAATAATTAAATGAATAGATAAATCAATAAATGCATAACTAAATAGACGAATAATTAAATAAAGTATATTGACTGTTCACGACAACGTCTACTTGACACACAAGGGACCGATTAAGTTGGAAAAAGGGGTCAAACGAGTATCAAGCTACATTGAGGTCACGGTAAAAGCCCAAATAGGAACTAAACTCCAAAGACCTCCAAAATCGTCTGAAGTCGTAAACTGTGTCTTACAACGTTGACAAATCGAATGAAATGCACGAAGGACGTAACCGCAGCTGCGAAAGCGAGGTTGACCGATCAACAATGGTCATTTCTCTGAGCACGAGAAGTCGCAGAGAGACTTAGAGAACAGAGACTATAAGGGAACATCGTACAGAGAGAGAGAGAGAGAGCCACGAGTGCCAGGAAGCTTGCGAAACCATAAGCCAGGCGGATACGAGAAACCCATTAGCGGGCCGGTGTACGAATCAGCCGGTACACGGGCTAATTGTCGGGCCATGGGACGAGTCCCGACGGGGTTTCAATGGTCCCGGCGTGTAAATACGTCGACGACACCGGCACCGTGTTCCCGTGAAATGGCCGGAACGCCGTCGAAAGAAACAGGAAGCTCGCAGCCGATGTTCGTCTACGAATTACATAATACGGTCGAGCGTTCCGCCGCCGCCGCCGTCGCCGTCGCCGTCGCCGCTGCTGCCAGTCAATGGAATTTCCGATGGCACGTGGTGGTGCATCGTGTAAACGGCGCACCGCCACGCAGCTATCGTCGCGCGGCACTCGCACCGTACTACACGCCGCTCTTCGCACGTGTATCGCCGATTAGTTCCATCGTGACAGCGGCAGCCGACCTGGAATGTTGATCAGAAGCTAGCGGGACGAACGTTTTATTAGCGGCGAATACGTCACGCTGGATCGGCCCGATCGCGGACCGATCGGTTGTGACCCCTTCTGACTCTGTTCGCCGGTTTCCGGTTCGCGCGGTTGCCGAACGAAGACCAACTGTCGGTTCGGGGGGTAATTGGTCTTGCGGGTTCTAAATCTACGGTTGCTAATTACAGCGGAACTTTGGAGATACGAATTAATCGGGGAAACAGGTGTATCCGGATGGTAGAGATTGTTCAACCCTTTGAGGACGCGTGGCGATATATTTATTTTAAAGAATATCACTTGGGTTGCCTTAAGATGTCATTCTTTGTAAAGACGAGAGTTTTGTAGAATGAGCCAGGACCAGTTCAATTGTTTGAATGGAAGTTTTATTGCAATAAATAAGTTTCGTGGATTGTTGAATTTATTTTCTACAGCTTCAGAATTTACATGTAACGATTTATATTATTACGTTCGCAGGACGATTCTTTGCAAGTTCTGTGTAATTTTCGTATGACTTTTGTGCTATTTTTAATACTTTTGGTATACATATTGAAGGGTCCAGAACTCGTAGGTAAAAATAAATTCTAAATGAATCCTAAATTCTGAATAAATTCTGATTAAATTCTAAATCAATTCTAAATAAATTCTAAATCAATTTTAAATTCTGAATAAATTCTGAAGGAATTTTAAATCAATTCTAAATAAATTCTAAATTCTGAATAAATTCTGAATAAATTCTAAATCGATTCTAAATAAATTCCAAATTGACAACCCCGGAGCTGCACATCTTATTTCAGAACTTGCAAGCTTATATTAAATAAATAACACACAAACATGTCTTTACAATCGGATTAGTCACAAATGAAAAAATTAGAATCCTCTATTAGAACGTATTCCGTAAGCCCATTGTCAATACATCACGTACGAAATATCCATCTTGACTTTGACTGGTTGCCGGAGTGCAAAGGGTTAATCGAAGTTCTATTATACCTACACACGCATACGCAATTACGATCGAAAGTCAGCAAACCGATAAAACATCGATCTCTTAGAGATTCCCTTCTCGCGACCATTGAATTTCGATAACCATTTTTGCAACAACGACAGTAGCAATGCGAATTTTCCACGGGATCGCATAAATCGCGCGTAGAACGTCCGCGAAGGAAAACCCGACGGCGCCGTAGGCCGGGATTTTTCAGGCAACGAAGAGATGGTTTCCCTCGGCATTCGAACCGCGGCTAAACCGTCGCCGATTAATCATGCGCCGGTGGATCCCGGTGGTGGTTCGGAATGCTTTCGAAGGGAACTTCACGAGAGGGTACTTTCGAGGCGGGCAGTCAGGCAGTCAGGCAGGCAGGCATCCGCGCCTAGAATGTTGCAGCAACGAAATCGTATCCTAAGGCCGCGGCGGCGTGTAGCCTCTCTCGCGTGCAACGGCCAATGGAAAACAGACTTGAATCGCATGAAACAGGTCTTCGTTAAATGAAACCGGGCACCAGGACGACGACGACGACGACGACGTATGGATTATATTCTACACCGCGGCGCGGCGGGGCCTGGTGGGACGCCTTGAGCCACACGGGGCTTGATTATATTCGCAAAGGCTCGTAGAAACCCCTCCGGTCCCCACAGGCCTACGTCTTCATCGTTAGACCGGGGCCGCCGCGCATGTTTATGCAAAGCCGCGCGCTTTTCTATACAGCGATCGGTAAAAATGATGATTAAGTAGTCACTTATTTTAATTCCAGTTTACGCTCCCCGACCCGTTCTATTCGTACGCCGCGTCCCTCCGCGGCGCATAATATCCGCAGCCCATCGATCATACCTCCGCCGCGCTTTGCATTAGCCGCGCGTAGAAAGGTAGCGATTACACCGTTCTACATCGTTCCCGCGCCGTTCTACACCGCGGAAAACCTGCCCCTGTGCACATCGACTGCTCTCTCTCTCTCTCTCTCTCTCTCTCTCTCTCTCTCTCGCTCTCTCTCTACCCGACGTTCTTGAATTCTTCCCGGGCTTGCGTAGCGAGATCGTGTTCCGGCCGTGTCGAACTAATCTGTTTTAGGCGATTCCGCCGATAATATTCTGCACTTAACGCCCGTCGTTCGATCGTCTCGCAAGACACCGTTGATCGATCCGCGGAACCCGCGTGGTTATCGGCTACGTCAAACTCGTTCCGAACCCGCGGACTTGTTCCGCCGTGGGTCCCCGTCTCTCACGGCTTTATGAAATCAATTAATTATAACGTGAGTAACGGGGAACGCGTGCAGAAAGCTGTCCATAATTGCATGTTCTACATTGTAAAAGCAGCTTCCTACGCGCCGCATCGTCCCGATCTTGTCGCAGGATGTTCCCTGCATTTTAATAACTCTCTCCGGATTCGCTGCTGCGTTCTAACACTCTCGTCGCAGTTGTCGCTATCTCTAGTTACAGACGGTCATTCAGTAATTTATTATTGCGAAAGAATAAAAAAGGCAACAGTTCTCGCGCCAAGAAATCGGTAGCCAATGGGATGTCTTTCTATATTTATATTCCTCGTGACCTATGCGATTTCTCTGAAAGAAATCGCAACGAGGGATATCACGGTGGATTTAGTATCGCGTATGACAGCACCAATCGGAATCTCTGACGTTGTTGCATGAATGTTATTAGAGGGTTTCCAGTCGTGCCGGTCTGAACTTTCGATGAAAGGCGAGGCGTTTTCGCGCGTAATGCTGTCTCTATGGGAGCAGCGCGAGCGACGCGTCACGGTAGCGCAGTTAACCTCTTGACGTTACCATTTTCTTCATAGCTACTGCGATTAGGAAATTTTTAATTTTTATTATTTCTTAGAGGCGACTGAACATTAATGTTTCTGCCGTGCTTGAATTTACTTGAATACTTAAATATAAATGACAAGGGATTCGAATTTTGTACCAATTTTAAAGAATAGAATAATATCCATACCCTTTGCACTCCGCGACATCGTGGATGTTACCTACCAGCGCTTATGAACATTTATATTATTATATAGTATGCGTTATATATAAGTATATATATGTATAATGTTATTATAATAATATTCGATTTATATGAATATGTAGACATCGAGGACTAGTTGCAAATCGCTAATAAACTTTAATGTTTAGTCATACGCTAGAATAACAATGTCCCTTGGGAGGAGACAACGGAGTGCAAAGGGTTAATAATCGATTACTGCAATTTTTTATCACGTGTCGTACTCGTTAAAGTACGCTAAGAGGTTAACACTAGGTTTACGGAGTAATAAAAGCAGCCGTTTTATATTCGTTTATGAAAGAAACAGATTTATTCTAATCGTTAACGTAATCGATAAATAAATAAATATAAATAATTATAGTAAATATAATCGATAAATAAGCAATAAATTTATCTTTAAAATATGAATAATAGTACGTTAACGAATCAGTGATCCGTCATTTTGACGGATTCCGTAAATCTAGTGTTAAAGAAACGGCAATAACGGCCGGCTAAGAAAAAGATCGCGTTCTCGTTTACGGCCGTCCCGATAAGCGCAACGAACGCTCGACGGAACAATAAAAATTCGAGATTCCACGGCGCGGCGAGTGAAACGCGGAAGCGGCCGGACGTCGGCGGGCCGGATCGCGAAAGGCATTTGGAAATACTCCGTCTGGGTTTTCCGCGATTCCGAGGCGAAATCGCCGGCCGACACGCCCGCCGATAACGCGGACAGGCTTTATCAGCGGGTGCGCGCGCGCGCTCGCGCGTTAGAATGTAGAAATCCTTGGATCCGCGCGCGATCAGGTTGCCGCGGATCCGCGACCGATTCCCGCGCGGGCACGCGGCCCCCGCCGGACGCCGCGCCGATCGGGACGCGTGAAAGTAACGCCGGTTGCGTAAAACGGCGAAAATAACCCGGCAGCGGTTCGCGCGGCCTTTTCGCAAACGGTGCCCTTGGCTTTCGGGCCCTCGCCCGGTGGACGTTCCCAGGTGAGCATCGACTCGAGCAGGTGGCGATTCGTACATTTTCTTTACTCACGGGCGTTGAACCGCGGCCACCGTTCCTACGTGAGATGTTTAAGACGGTAGCCCGGTTTATACGCGCATTTCTTAGGTATTTGATTTATTTTAAATCAATTTTGCAATGTTTAATTTTGGCGTTTCGTCGCTGTTTTAATTCAGTAATGATATGTATTTAAATAATGAGGTTTTAAGAAAATATATATGGTGATTAATGCTTTCGTCAGTGTTACATTATCCAGATGATATTGTTTGGTATGAAATAGTAATATATTTCGAAGTCAGGTTCCTTTTTTTAAATGTTTCAGTATTTAATTAGAACAGCGATATATTTACTTAATTTCTATGGTATAAAGTATTATTTGTAAGTAAAAATGGTGTCTGATGCATGGTGGGATGCATCATTATAGACTCGAAATAATTATTGAATTGTTAAAATATATTTGCAGCCTTCTATATTACAGAAAAATAGAATATATAAATATAAATATAATATGATATTTCCTTGACACTTACTGTGGAGTAAATAATTAAAAACACAAGCTAACTTCTACAATTTCACTTATATGTACACAAAAATTAGAAAAGCTATATTTCAATATTTTTATTTTCTATCATTTCCTATATAAAAATATACAAATATGGCGACTTATTAAGTTTGCACTTAAACACCATGAAAAGCATAAAAATTGCTTTGATCCTATAATTATCAATCTGCAGATCTCTCCGCAAAATATTGAAACTGCCTCCGCGTCAATTCCAAGCCATGGAACACGCACGCAACGGCTCTTCTTAAATAATGTTAATAGGCCGTTAAAAACAGCAGTCGCGAAATTGATTAGCGGGCCGATTCACGGCGAATTAATTCAGAGAAAAAAAAACAATCGCGTCAACGGATCCAGTTTTTGTCGCGGCCGACGAAATTCCCTCGGTTTCGAAGAAATTTTTGCGCGTCGGAACGAAGCGGATACGTGACGGCAGCGGCGAACGTGTTAAGAAACAGCCGTTTCCCCCCCACAATGGCGGCAATTAACAACGATCCTTTGATCTGTAAATGGCGCCATTGGACACGTTCCGCGATATCGATAGAACTGGGCCGTCTGTATTTTTTCCTCTCGTCGGCGATTCAGGGCACGTTCGGCGATCGGCGACCTTCGAGGCAGAAACGGCTAGCCGCGCGGATCGCAGTGACGGAGTCGCGACCAGCGTTGAGACTGATACCGCATCGATGTCTATCGATACCTATCGGTGCCGGTCGACGATTCCGATCCAATAGTGAACTCTATTAAAGACATGGGTATTAAACGTAAGCGATATCTCTTCAATACTTGCGGCAAAATATCGATGCTGGATTGATACTTTTCGCAATGCAAGAATACCGGCGATAGCACGCTTTCGTGTGTATATACATTTTTTAAAAAAGAAATCATTTATATAGAATTGAAGTATTAATGCTAATGCAACACGCAAGTAAATAGGAATTATTAAAAAAGAATATAGAAGACGATATGTCTATGTATTTTTTTTAATCTTTACTTTTCTATTAGTAAGCAATGTTATTTTATATATTCATTTATATTATATGAAATATATTATAATGTATACATATATGTACATATGTAAAATATCATTATTTATTCAGAAAAATGTAAATACTAAAGAAAGTACACATAAGTTTCCATGTTTCTTTTTAAAAAATATTACTTTAATTAGGATGCTAGCTTTTAAACGATTTCTTTTCATACTAATCAATTCTCCGGTGATAGAAAAAACTCGCTCGACAGAAATTTCTATTATATATAAATGTTTCCTAACTCGCTAAATATCGAACGAGTATCGCTCCTTTAAAGAAATACCAAAAAGACTTCGATTCGATACAGTATCAATCTGTTACCCTTTTCCCCTAAAATTTCGACACACATCGGCACCAGCTATCCAGCACTCCGGCATCGAATTCACCGAGTAACATCGACAATATTAGCATCGGCTCCGTCGCTAGCCGCGCCGCACTGCGCCAAATGGGAATATCTCAATTGCCGCTCTCACGTAGATTAAAATTCCTTGGTTGAACTGTACGGCTCGTTTCCCCATCCTCCTCACCCCCTGTCCTCCCCAATAAACGAGGAATCAACGTCCGAGGAAATATTCGACGATCGCGTTGGCGTTTTCAAGAACGAGCGCCGCCGCGTTATCGGGACCGGGGCACTCTCGGGCGCAGTTTTTCCCGTGCCGCTGGAATCCCGGGCGGCTCCCGCGAAATGCTCGCGAGCGGATCGGTCGCGCGCGTTGCCGACGACGCGTTGCAACACCGAGCGCACGCGAGCGTGAACCGCGCGCGGATCGGTTCCTACACGCGCGAGCTTTTACGCACGAGCTGCGAATCCGCTCAGGGCGAGCTGCGCGATCCGCGATCCGCGATCCGCGGCCGTGCACCGGCTCCGATCGATCGAAATAAAACAGATTCCGCCGGCCCGTTGCCGATCCGCGCGGCTAATCCACGGTTCGTATACGCGGGATCGCGAGCGGCACGAATCGCGATCACGGATTATTTCCGAGTATAGCCGATCGAACCGGTGTGTGTGTGACCTTTAAGCCGCCGCCGCAGATTGAGCGTTCCCGCGTGCGCAAATTTACGAATCGATCCCCCGATGCATTCCAGAACGCGCAACGGTTCGCCCGGCTTTTCGTCGAAAGGTGTTGCGCAACGGATACGCTCCTGGTTTATTCCACGGGGAGACATCGATAATGCACCGCGGAAAACCGGCTGCAGTCGAACGAAACGATACTCGGATAGGATACCGTTCGCCGATCTCGATGCTATGCCGGTCATTTTGGATTTTAGAGCGTGAACGGTTACCGCGCGTGTTTCGTGGTGGCTACCTACGCCCCGGCTCGTCGAGAGTGGAGCGAATCGCCGATTCAAAGGTCTTCGGTTACCGTCGACCGTCGATCCGCTGATTTTCCGTACGGTACCGAGACCGTTCCCCGCAGGAAATCGGCTGCAACGCCGATCGGAGGATTTCGATGCGATTTGGTGCGTGATCGTCGAAATGGTATCGCGGTGACGGCGAAGCTAATGCTGTGACTCGCGATCGGGATGTTCGATGCGTTTTACTCCGCTTCCGCGCGTTGGTGAATTAATAGCTGGTGAATTAATAGTGGAGTGTTATTTAAGGGAGGGGGTCGGTTTAAGACACTGGACTGGACTGGGATTAAAAAATTAGAGAAAAGAATTAAATTAAGAATTTTTTTTATTAACAACAAAGTCTCTTAATATCGCTGTAATTGTCCTCCTTCGTAGCGCCGTGCCGCTAGAGCTGTTAGCTATCAAAGTCCATGATGGAGGTGTTAGCTAGCAGTCGAAGTCCCTGATCATTTATTGTAAAATCGCTGTTGGAGAACACATTTAATTGGCCCATCTTGTATACAGTGTTCCAAAAGTTACTTTGGTTACTTTAGTTACTTTGGTTACTAGTGAGGGTTTCCTGAGATTATTTGAAACATCTTCTTCCTTTACAAAAATTTTCAACAAGGCATCGTTAACGAGTTATTGACAGAAAACGCTGGCCAATAAGACACGAGTCCGTCTAGCGTTAGCCAACAAAGCCCAATTCGCCGATTGGCTCAACCACCTCGCGTCAACTAATCTCGCCTCTGATTGGTCAGTGTTTTTCCTCAATAACTCGTAAACGACACATTCCGGAGAAAATGTTTGTATAAAGGAAAAGATGACTTGAAATCACCTCAGGAACCATCCATAAGTCTTGTATAGTACATGCGAAAAGTGGAAACATATTTTTTGAAAAGGACCCGACTGGTTCTGTTCCAGGGACGGTAAATGGTAGGATGGACAACTGCGGAGGCGGTCAGCGCCTGCCCCCGGACGGGGACGAGTTTCCAGCCGCTTACCAGGAGTTCGGCGGCGGTAGCCAGCAACAGTACCGATTCGTGACAGCGAGCGCGGCCGCGAGGTCGTCGACGATGACGGCGAACGGGGGCCTCGCGTGCGCCGACAGCGAGACGTTCGTCGGCGCCGAGAGCTTCAAGCTGATCGACGGGAACGTGGTCACCACCGCGAGCATAATTCTGCCGGACAACAGGGTCGGCCTGTCGGCGGTCGAGAACGGCCGGCAGGACGCCGGCAAGCACGCTCTGCCCGGCAACGAGGTAAACGGGAAAACGGGCGTGGACGGCGTCTGTCAGGACGCCAGCGTCCTGGACGGCTTCACGAAGAAACCGACGACGCCCGTGACCAGCTACGCCGGATACGGGAACCAGGGTAACGGGAACGCTCTGGTGTCCGAGAAGAAGGTCGAGATCACCGGCTACTATCACAAAGACACGGCGACGGTCGTCGAGGAGCCGCAGGACCACAAGGAGAAGGAGCCGTTGGACACGCCGCCGCCGCTACCATTAACTGGTAAGCGCCAATTTCCTTCGTTTTCTTTAATCTATCTGAGTTCTGTTCACCTATTTCAATCAATTCAGCCATTCACTGCACAAGTCGATTAACTTCTTGAAAAATCTGAAATTAAAATATCAAAACACTTTATATAGTCATAACTTTTTATATTTATAATAACCTTCCAACATAATTTAGATTAACACCATTAAACGACAACAGTTTTTAACCATTGAATAATAAATAATTTATTTCGGAGGTCACTTTGATTCCCTCCGCGCTCTAATGTAAATCGTTGCAATGATGCAACTCAAATACACTAGCGAGCTACGAATGATAACGGTGAATTTTTTATTGCCGCCTTATCAGAATTTGAACTGAATTAGTCAGTCACAGTCTAATTGTCGCAGAATCAAGTACTTGTGAAATCAACTATATCATCATTAAGAATAGAGTTCGATTTGCTATATTTTAACCCAATCTGTGCAGTGAATGGCTCGATCGCCTAGCGTTGATGAATTTTTTTCTTGCGCTCTAACTCACGCGAAGGTGATAATATTATATAGATAGCCGGACACATATTGACCACGGCTATCGTATGACGAACGCCTCGAAGGGCTCTGTTAAGCTGTTATCTTTCATTGGCCAGGTCCGCCCAAGGTGGAGCCGGCTGGTCTCTACGCGCGGAGCTCGCCAGCCCTGGAACCGCCGCAACGGAAGTTCTCGTTGAACGGGGAGCTGTGGCGGCAGGACGACAAGTCGGAGAGATCGGTCAGGGACAAGATCGCCATGTTTTCGTCGCAGAGCAGCCTGGACGGGCCGCTGTTCCCGAACTCGGTGACCGTGGCGACGGCCACCACTAACGGCAGACGGCTGTCGAAGTACAAGTCGACGGAGGACGTGTGCAGCGACGAGAAGAGTCCGTGCCAGAAGGAGAGGGCGTCCTTCTTCGCGGACAGGACGCAGAGCTCCTTCGATCTGACGGACTCCGGGCGCACCGTGGGACCGGAAGTGGGGAGAAAATATGGCCACAGGTCTCCCAGCCTGCCGCAAAGTCCCTCGTTCACGCCGCCGACGATTCACACCTCGAAGACGTTCCCGGTGGTGCCGCCGAAGCCGGTCGTCTCGACGGCTATTCCGTTGGTCGGCTCTGGCCCGAAGTCCCCGCTGAAGGGCTACGCGTCGCCAACAACCGATCCCCAGAACAACATTTTGTCGGCGAATCTCGGCAATCATCAGAATTCTTCGAGCGTGCCACCGAAAACGATCGCGACGACCGCGCTGACCCGGGCGACCAGCTTCTCCGGGTCGACGCCTTACCTCCAGGACCGAGGCTCGGTTTGTCCTGACCTGCTCGCTAGCTCGCAGATCAACAGGACCAGCTCTTTGGCGTCCACGATCCGCAGACCCAGCGAGGACATCAGGAGGACCAGCCTGAACCAGCTGATCGAGCAAAGGAGGCGGTCGATATCGAAGCTGCGGGGCTTGGTGATCCCGGAGAAGGAAGCGATACCCATCGAAGCTCCCATCGTGGACCTGCCGGAGATCAAGTCGCGGGACTCCATCCTGCTGCACCAGGTAAGCATCGAAATCCTAATTACTTGTTAGAATATCTACCGAAAGCAGTTTCTCGCTTTCGCCGTGCTCGTGTAACTCGAATAGCTGTGCCGGCATTAAGGGATGGACTTATGTGAAGCGCTGTAACAAGTGACGATATTTGGCGATTCCTTTATAAAGTAAGACTTGGATGAAATTTATCGCTGCTCAATACATGTATTCTTTAACATTTCAAGGGACAAAATCTCCTTCTTCCTTACATTTTATAGTATTTTGAAATGTTGAAGAATACATGTGCCAAACGGCGATAAATTTCATCAAGACATTATATGTTACAAAATAATTACGTAATATCATATCCAGTTTGAACAGATCGCACGAGTCTCCCCCTGAAATTACTAGGTGTCCAGCTCTAAATCCAGAATATGACGTGACTGCCCGTTGTTACAGATCCCGAAAGCCAACATACAGGACAAATGGGGTTCGCAGAGCTCCATTGCGAGCAACGCGAGCACGGCGAGCGTGCCGCTGAAGGCGACAACGTCCTTCAAGATGCCAGCGCCTCAGATACACTCGAAGTACTCGCCTGCCTTCAAGAGGAAGAGCCTGGCCGTGTACGGCACGTCCGGCAACAACTCTGCCGTGAACGGGACCACGAAGACCTCCCCCCAATCTACCCCGACGTCGACCGCCACGACGCCGCCGATGTCCGAGCCGCCGAAGAGCTTGGAGAGCATCTGCAGCCCGACGAGGAGCGACTACAGCTTCGAGTTCGCCTCGACGGCCAGCTCGCCGGAGGGATTACGCGGCAGACCGAAGACGGTGCAGAGGAAGACAAGGATGGACTACGACGACTCGGACAACGACTCCGCGGTGAGCAGCTCGCAGAGCAGCATCTCGAGAGGGTTCAGCCCGCCGATGTCACCGGTCCCGTCGGAACGGTCGACCGTTTCGTCGGAGAGATCCTACGTGTCGACGGAGGCCAGCTACCGGCACCGGACCCTCATCATGGACAACACGTCGAGGACCTACGCGAAGGAGACCAGCGTCGTGGACTACGGTCGCGCGAGCCTCGTCAACGAGAAGACGTTCGTATCCGAGAGATCGTCCTCCAGCAGCAGCAGTTCGGACCCGAGGTCCCCGCAGCCGGTGGAGTCGAACTTAGCCAGCAGGACCTCGCAGATTCCGCAGAGACAACTGAAACGGTCTAACAGCACCGAGACCAACTGCAGCACCTCGTCGACCCTGACATCGGGCTCGCAGGCCAGCGCGGAGTCGTTGTCCAGGCGAGTATTGAAGCCGCAGAGCGTCGAAGCCATCAACCGGAAGAACATCTTAGCCAGCGCCAGGTGTCGGAGCGGAAGGGACTTGAACGGATCGCCGCTGATACAGCGGAAGTTCACCGAGACGGATCATGTAACCGAGAACGGCGACGATCGGCCAAAGAACCGGGCGAAGAACAACGTAGCCGGCCCTCAGGATGTAAAGATCGCCTACATCGAGGTGACCGACAGCTCCTTCCCGGAGAACGACTCTTTCCCGAAGGAGGAGGAGGAGCCGAAGCTGCCGCCGAAGAGGAGCGTACCGCCTCCGATCGCGAGACCGCCCAAGTCGGAGCTGCTGGAGCCTTCGAACGATCTGAAGATGTGGGTGCGCACGGAGGCGAAGGCGCTGGCCAGATCGGCGGAGTTGAAATCGGCGAATAAGATCGAGAAGGTGCCGGAGCCGGTCGTGGACACCGTGAAGGTTAGCAAGATCGTCGAGAACGAGCAGATCGCTGCCGGCGTTAATCTGTCACCGGGAAATCGGAACAACGAGAGCGAAACTAACGAGACCACGAAGCAGAGAATCAGTGCCAACGAGTCCCCCAAGAAGATCCCCGAGGACCAGAACGACCTGCTGACGATCCTGACCACGAAGAGCAGGTCCAGATCAGCGATTCACGTGGACGACGGGAGCTTCGGCCGGTCCAAGAGCCAGATGAGCCTGGAGGACATCCTGAGCGCGAAGTCGGAAACGAAACTATCCCGAACTCAGAGCGTGGAGCCGCGAGCCGAGAGAAACGTCGTAAATCAGAGCAAAACGGTCTGGGAGTCGAAAGACAACCGCTATGTGAGGAGGAGCTCGACGACTGCGAACGATTCCTGGAACGACGATAAGCCGTTCGTCTCAAAGATACCGACGCTAGGCAAGTCCCGTCTCGCCGATAACGTCGACGAGACGACGGAGACGGAGAAATCGAAGATGTTATCGAAGATCCCAACCACGAGGAACCTGAGTCGCAGGAGCGCCAGCGTTACGGACATGAAGAAGGCGCTGGAGAAGATCGAGACACCCAGCAGCCCGCTTCAGCCGGCTTCTGGGGCCAGCCACAACAGGTTCCCGAGCCTGGACAGCAGCGTCGACGAGAATCTGTCTCCGGACGTGGACACGGACAGGTGCTGCAGCGAGCAGTTCGGCAGCATCAGCTCGCTGGCGAGCAGCACCAGCCTGATCTCGCAGCAAGAGCTGGCCCAGTTGGTCGAGGAGGCCAGCCTCGAGGAAGCCAGGGGTGCTCACGACGTGATCGTCGTGCTGCTGCACAAGGAGAACCCGGCCGGCAGCGTGGGCATCACGCTGGCCGGCGGAGCCGACTGCGAAGTCAAGGAGATCACGGTGCACAGGGTGCTGGCGCACTCGATCGCCGACAGGGACGGCAGGGTGCAGAGGGGCGACAGGATCCTCAGCATCAACGGGAGAAGCACGCGGGGACTCACGCACAGGGAGAGCCTGGCGGTGCTGAAGCAGCCCAGGTCCGAGGTGGTCCTCGTCGTCTCCAGGGCAAGGACCGAGGACGGCTGTAGACTGAGGTCACGGACCGCGAGCGTCGAAACTATCATCGAAGGTGAGCAAACGTTTTGTTACAACTGTCGAGCTTACAAACAAGATAAAATTAAAATTAAGAACATTTTGAAACGTCACATTTTATTTTTCAATCTATCAAGATGTTTTAAAGAAGAATTAAATTACTATTTGCATTCCATTCACTGCAATTGGTGCAGGCAATTTTTATTTTGCGTACAAAATCCGCGGTCTAGAGATTAAATGTTTCTAATGCAACGCAAACGTTGCGACTGATAGTATATCGAGGCACGCCTTTAAGTAAAACTTATCAGCGCTGATTACACTAGCGAAAAACTATTTGCGAAACCCTCGAAGAACGGTAAATTAAAACTCGCGAGTGTACACGTGCAATTTTTAATTCGGAAGAAATTATCGGCTGTTCGAACCGCCTTCGTGTGCAGAATGTACGCGCAGTCGCGGAACATGATGATTACAGAAATTCCGATCGAGTAAGCACACGTCCCTATTTTGTACTGCAATTGAAATCGTCATGCATAGACCTTTTATGAGAGACTCAGATACTGAACGCGGTTTTAGCGAATGCGCGATTGAGAAAAGGTATTGTTTTCTTTCTTTAAGGATTCGAGGTGAATGGTGTCGCTGAAGATACTGCTTGGGGGCCGCCCTCGGTGGTAGCAATATACAAGGATGGGGCTGGGCTGGGATTCAGCCTGGAGGGTGGCAGGGACAGCCCCCTCGGGGACAGGCCGCTGGTGATCAAGAAGATATTTACCGGTGAGAGTCTAGACCTCTGATGAACACTAAACATACCAAATTTTTCCTGTTAAAATTATTAGAATTGCAAAGCGTATTTGGTAAAACACGATTGAATAAATTTCTTAATTCAAACATATATTATCATATAATGAAAACAGTAAAATGTCTAAATAAATTCTGTGTTGGAATTTTTATAAAGCATCGCGCGTCGCACATAATTAGAGTTGTATAGATTTAGTATGAAAAAGGGCTTTCTATTATCATACATCTTTCAAAGTCACGGCACGTTTTAGCCATACGTTTCCCGCGACGATGGTCGCACCTTATCGAGCGCGTAATAATGATGATAATAATCGTTGCAGGAGGTGCTGCCGAGAAGACAGGTGCCTTGAAGGCAGGGGACCAATTGTTGGAAGTGAATGGGAACGATGTGACGCGAATGTCGAGGATCGAGGCGTGGTCTCTGATGAAGAAACTACACGACGGCGAAGTGAACCTCCTAGTCAGGCATCCTGCCACCAAATCGTCGTGAATGATAGTCAATTAGAAGGGGACGCGTCGTCCGAGGAACGCGATCGAGAAGACTCCGAGCGTGATCGAGAGATCTTTCGCGATCGCCGAGCCAACGACTTCGAAGCGAGACGAAGACTCGAACTCGAGTAATCGAGGGATACAATGCGCGCGATTGTATCACTGAAGTGTCCTTTGTACGTAATCCTGTTTCGGTGTTAAAGGATAACGAATGCATTTTGTTGGAGCGTTACTTAGGATTGCCCGTATCGTGCTTACTCTACCGAGGTATTATTGTTACGTAATTGTTTGGATACCTCCGTTCTTCAGGGAGACCTTTTCTTTGTCCTGTTCTTTTTGTTTTTTGGTATCCGTCGACCTATAAATTATACATGTTACCGTTGTTTTGAACGCGGATCAATAGAAATGAAGGAACGCTTTTCCTAATTAGCTAGTATGAACCTAGATAGTAACGAGGCCGTAAAGGAAGAGAAAGAGAGAGAAAGAGCGAGAGAGAGAGAGAGAAAGAGAGAGGGGAAGAGAGAGAGAGACACGCTTTTGTCCTCGCAATTTCATGGAACGCGAACGAAGAGAAGGAATTTGTAAATAGGATCAACTATGCGCAAGAATTCGAGATGCAACACTTAAAGAGTCTAGAAAAATTGTCGTACTATTAATAATGAAAAAAAAAAGGGAACCGCCGCAGGGCAAAAGATGTTAATATAACGCGTTTACGTTTACTGGACTATTTAATTGTAGACTGACATTCGTTTCTAGATTTGCGTTTGTTAAAAATCGTGCTGTGATATGTATGTGTGTTAATATTAAAACTAACAAACGTTAACGAGAGCAGAAGATCACTCGGTATAACAATATTATTTTAGCCTAACAAATGTTTACGAGATATTTGATTAATCGCTTGATTCTTTAACGTTACTTATGCTTTTTCGTCTCCCCTCAACCCCCTCGTACATATTTTCTATACAAGATTCATGAATAGGAAACGCCGCAATGTAACTTTTGTCTATAATAAACGATGCGAACGAATTGCACACGCTTTACTGTACTACGATACCCGTCTTTCTTTCCTTTTTAAAATGCAGCGACCGTTCCGGCACAAGGATTTTCAAGGATAACGGAATAATAAAGAAACACATTTTCGAAAACAAAATTCACGTACCTAATTCTATTCGTTTGTTGGATATTTCATTTGTACATTAATACCAATAGTATTTCTTTGGCACACGATCCTCTTTGATACCCATTTTGTCCATGATGTCCATCTCGAACGTTTTCAGAGGAGCCTAAATCAAGTCGAGAATACGTTCAGTCAACGAACTTTTAACGAGAACAGTGATATAGAAATGTCCAGACACATTATTTACGTACGTCGAATGTTACTTCCGTTACATCATCCGGCAATGTATCTTTGTCTTCTTCTGTGTACACATCAGGACTCTTATAATCTATGGTTTCTTTGCTTTCTGGTGGAATAGGAATAATCCTACCGGTTCTGGTGGACACTCGGACGTGCTCACCTTCTTCTGTGTACCTCCATTGAATGGGAGTAGATTTTCTAAAATAAACAAGTGCATATAAATCCATCTACAGTTCACAGCAAAGATTACGATGTTATATAGACACTCAAGTACTCAATTTCAAGCTCTGATATTCGAGCAATCAGATTTAAATGCAAATTAAAATATTTAGATATTGAAATTCAATATCAGATATACGAGTACTCGTGCATACAAACTGACTGTTAATGTTCTTATGCGTATTCAGATTACTCAAATATCTGGACAATAGCAGTGTTGTTCTATATCCATGCAATACTTACAGATCAGATGGGTCAACCAGTGCTACTTGTGTTGTGACCAACAGAGGTTGTTCCACTTGAATAAAAGTTCCAGGGTAATTTTTATTTTTACCAATACACTCCAATTTTGTATTCAATCCTTCTACGATAATCCAATTTCTCTCTTGGTAAATATCTTTCACAAAACCTTGTTTCCCTTTGTCACGGCCAGTTAATACTTCTACCTGGAAACGTAACACGTTTCAGTATATTAGATAATGCTGATAATATCTTTTTATTAAACATTCCAGATACTCTCATACAGACATAACATTGAAGTTACTTACACGATCTCCGCGGAAGAAACTCCAATTTTTTATAGGCTCAACGTGCACAAATTTACGTGATTTATTAGCTGCATTGTCTGCTTGGAAAGTAAATGTCCAGGGCCGATGAATGGAAAAGTGAAATTGATTACGTTTTAATGTCCGTCGAAGGTACTGAGGTTTCCCACGTGGCGTTTTCCAATAAATCTAAACATAGATTGAATTATAAATAAAAAATCCTATGCAAACAGTTGTACCAAGTTCTTATTAAATGATCGTACCTGTTCAGTCACACGGTTTATGTAACTGTCCGGTAAATTCGAATACGCTTTCGACCACTTCTTCATTCTTGTGAGTAATGCATACGTGAGCCTCATTTTGTACAATTAATATTTAAAACTAATTACTTCTTGAACTCTCGAATCTTCTACACACAGAATCAACAATGGGGACTACGATTAGGTTGCGGAATATAGATACACTTCTAATGGGGAAAATTTACATTATAGATGGCAGCACAATCTGACCTCTATAACAACAAATTAAAATTATAAAATACAATAAATAATACGCATAAGATGATCGAAAATACGAACAATGCACCGTCGAAGTCTGAGAATATTTAGTAAGTTTAGCGGCAGACCTCGGACAATACGTTTTCCTCTTCTTCTGTTCAGATCAATTTAAATTAACCGCCATGAGCAAGAAGCGCGTGCGCCATTTGCGGAAAAATCGGGAAACTTCTTTAGGATTTCATACAGCGCTAATTAGTAAGTGGTAAAAAGCTCGAACTGTTAGTCAGAGTAGATTGTCGGTAATTTGACTATCGGTTTGAGCACTTTGTCACTTACTAATTGGCGCCATACAACGATTAAAAACGGTAAATTTCTGAATTTACCGTATCGGCATCATTACCTCCTAATTAATTGCCGTAATTTGCGTTGTATGTAATGACAATAACGGCAAAAGTAATTTGAACTCAAACTAGAAAATGATATTTCAAAGTTACTCGATTAATATTTGTTACTTTTTAAATGAATGCACTTCATGGGTATTTCGTCGATTTCAATGACCTTAAAGTTTGACCTTACATAAGTCAGAGTACGAAGTAACATTGCCCATAATAAATTTTAATCATTAAGGTTATATTACAGTATTAATTTCAAAGATATTAATATAATATAAGATATTCCTGAGCTTGTAAAATGTACGTGAATATCCCTAATTTACGTAACTACCGACGAATATTGCCGAGACCGAATATTTCGCAGGAAATGGGTTACAAACTTTTGAATCTTGAATTGTATATATTTTTCGATACACATAAAATACAATGGAAACGCAGTACAAACAGATAATAAAAACGTACAGAAATATAGATATATAGATTTAGTGTAGATATAAATCTAGTATACATATATACTTCAGAAAAACGCAACCGCTGAATTTGAGGTTCATAAATGTATCGTTGATCTCACGGCCTATTGAGAGTAACTAGGAGTTCTATATATAGTATGGAGATGTAGATATTGTAGATCGTTGAAGAATTCTTAAATAGGATTAGTAGGAATTTTGACATATTTATAATTGACAAGTTTTCGTTACACAGTACAAGAATTAAATTACTGAATGTCACATATGCAAGAATGTATTTTACAGAGCATAGTGTCGTCAACACATCGAGACTTGCTGTTTAATATAACTGTAACCCTTCACTCAATAACATGTAATACTTGTTGCACCGTTGACTTTATGATGAACCATTAGGTAACATATATTAAATCTCATCTGTGATTAACAATAAACCGGCATACATAATTGTACTGTCAAGCTTAAGTTATATATGTGTACAATTATTAGGAATGTTCTTCAAATATATCATAATGTTCAGAAAACATTATAATGATTCTTCATAACGTTCCATTAAATTTTTATAATTGTATATGCGAGTGAAAATCGTAAACTTTATTTTGGCATCAGAAGATCTCTGTAAATTCTGTGCTATAAGTAATATAGCTTAGGCAAAAGAAACTCTAGCTGAAGTGCGCCTTATATTTTTAGATTGAACACCATACCCAAGAACTGTTCATAATGAATAGTAATTACACCATCTAAATCTGTATCGAGTTGTTTGAAAGCTGCAGTCAAGGTCTGAAAAAAAGAAATATGAGTCGGAAATATAGATTGTTCTATATATTGAAAGCTTTATACAAGAATTTGTATAAAGAACTATGCCGTATACTTACATATAAGACTACACAGCACTGAATGAAATCATCAAAGTATATTGTTCCATGACCAGCCCGATCATATTTACGTATGAGAGTATCTATAATGTGATCTGATAATTGGTAGCCAAAATTTATGAGTGCTGTTTTCATTTCATGACGGTCAATATTTCCACTGTTATCCCGGTCAAATGACCGGAAACATTCTTGCCAATGTGTTACATACTTCCATAAAGCTCCAAACTCTTCGAAACTGACTGTACCTGATTGCTTTTTATCGAACATACCTGAAGAAGTAGGATCATTTTTGTCAATGTCAAACATACCTGCATCAATAAAATTAATTGAAAATTTATTTGCAATAATAAAGGACCATGCGTGAGGTTGCATACTTGTGTCTTCGTGAAGTGCAGCAATACTAAATCTACTACTAATTACTCTACTCGAGTATATGCTAAAGGTTTGCACTAATTCGCATGGTCATTTAAAAACAAATGCTAAACAAATACTTACCAATCATTAAACGAACAGTTTCTGGATTGAATGGCGTCCATGTGCCATTTGAAAGTGCTTGTTGCAATTCATCTGCACTGATTGCGCCGGATTTGTCTTTGTCCACTCTTTAATTCATTAATTAAAAAATATAATTATACTAATTACCAAATTGTTGGAAAATATTCAGACATTTATCGAATTTATGTACTGACTCATATGATTAGATTACACGAAATGTCAGTATTTAAGATTACGCAAAATGAAGAAAAAATATTACTTGAAAAAGAAATAATATTGTTGTCACTTTAATGCTCCCCGCATATTCGGGAAGTAATAAATTTCCATAGAATTCTTGTTATGACAAAACAATGCAGAAACAATGCGCAATCTAATGATAAATTAATATGCAATTTAACGGTAACGTGAATAATTAAAGTATGTCGTACAATTTCCGTTCTTTAGAAATACTAAACACAGCGCGCAGAATAGCTGTCAAACACTAAGTAAACTGGATAAACAAACGTAATATGTATTTTTATAATTACCTTTGGAAAACATCCCAAAGAAATTCCCGGCTGGGCATAGGGGACATATAACTCATTTTTCAATAAACGTTTACTACTGCAAAATATTTAATCGATAACAATTGCAACGTCACTTTTGTTAGATCAATACAATATCACGATTGGCGCATAAAACAACTATGCAACCAGTCAATTTGAAAAAAATTCGCAAGTTATAAACAACGTCACAAATGCGTCAGAGTTTCCGAAAGCCTGACGTGTTACTAAATTCTTCTTATTTCTAGTTGTATATATATACATGTAGAACTAGACTAGTTTCTTTTGATAACGGTCACAGAAGTTACTAGATGCGCCAAATATACCAGAAGTGTCGGGTGCCACTCCTGTCAGAATTTCTGATAATTCGATAAATTGAAAATATTAAAAAAGAGCAGCAATACTCGGACGAAGGTAATTACAAATAATAGGGATTTATATACATAAAAAACGAATAATAAAAATAGTAAATAATATATTGGGCGTTCTAGTACATAATTTATAGTGCAACTAGAGGAACTCCATTTTCGAGATAAACGAGTTTCATGATTCGCGGCGTACGTGTCTGTTCATGGTTTACCGTTACTACTTGTATATATCAGTAGGAACCATCGGCACCATAATGTTACTTTGGGAATAATTTACGAAAAGAGATCATATTTCATAAAAGTTGCGAGCCTTTTTTCACGAAGGAAAATATTTTACAATTAACAAAATAATTGAAAGATTTTCAATTTATACAATTAAAATATTACAAAAAGAAATGTTTCTTATAAATTCGTTGATAGTCTTGTGTGCAGTTAAGTCTGTTTAGATCCCTTTATTTTCCAAGCACCGATTTTGTACTTGTACCAAATAAAAAATAGATCTCCACCCATCTGCAACCAACTCCAAAATGGTACAATCTTGGAACCTTCTATTTCAGTCCAGTTTACAGGAATCTCGGTAATAGGAATGTTTAGAGACTGTGCAATGTACAACATTTCTACATCGAATGCCCAACGCTCGACGTGCAGGGCTTGAAATACAAGTCTGGCAGAATTTCGCGTTAGAAGCTTGAAGCCGCATTGCGTATCCCTAATACCTCTCACTCCCCAGAACCAGACTAGGAAATGAAAGCCGTTCATTAACAGTAATCGGAAAAACGTTCTTTTGGCAGTCTCTTCTTTTTCCAAGTGAGCCCTGGAACCACATATTACAGCATTGGATGAACTGACATCGTCTGGCTTATCCATATAGTCATCTAAAACAATGATTTTGATATTATAAATACATTATGCGATGTGTAACAGACTTGGACACATTCTATTTTAAATGAATTTAAAAAATTCTATTTATCACGTTAATTGGTTAATGCCCAAGCCTGATGCACAGTTATGAATATAGTTAATTACAACTTACATCCTAATACTGTTCTTAGACTATTGTCTAGCTTATCTAGATCGCTAAATTTGGTGGCACCATCTGCATCAGCAAACAAAATTGCACTGCCCCTTGCACTCAGAACACCCTTAAATTAAAATTGGTGAAAACACCTGCATCTATAAGCCAGGAATTCATGTATTCTACTAACCAATCTCACTGCACCACCTTTGCCTCTATTTTTAATAAGTTCCAGAACTCTAATGCTATCATATTTTAATGCATATTTATGTGCAATTTCCACTGTCTTGTCAGTACTCCCATCACTGACTATAATTACTTCATACGATTGTAGTTTTGTGTGGTTCTCCAAATATTCCATACACTCATCCAACATCAGTGGCACTATAATACCAATATAAAAGTATATCAGTCTCTTGGTTATACCATTTTGAAAACAGTCATATTTACATCTCTGTTCTTCATTGTACGCGGGTATTACAACGCTCAGCTGTACGCTCCAATTGTCATTGAAGAAAGGAAAATTTTCCATCTTCCGTGTCTTCGGATCCAAGAAATACTTCTCTTTGTCGTCGCGCCATATTTTTGGATAAGGTTGTGTTATTACGTATAAGATAATTGTAAACTGAAATAAATAATGTGAAATTAATCATCGTATCCGTAAAAATGTGTTCTGTTCGTAGAGTTATATTATTATTCGTTATGTATTAAACGGTACAATTGCCACGTTCATGGAAAATGAACCGATAAACAGATGGCAAGTATAACCTCGGCTCGTACCGAAATTGCACATACTAGTGCGAATATAACAGCACAAAAGAATAAACATTCCAGAAACAACATTATAATATGAACGAACTTTCACGTATCAGTAAAATACACTTTATAAAATATGTTAAACGACGTATTCAATCTCATAGCTTTCTTTCTTCTGCTTTCTTCTGCCGATACTCATGCTTTTGACTGTGTAAATACAACATTGCCTCGCCATACCAGGGGCGAATCGCTCGGATATTTGAGGTATGGTAGCAGAAACTGTCTTTCTCCGATTGGTTGACGCTCCACAGCTAAGCAGTGCTGTCTTCACAGTTTTAGACAAAGAGAGAAAGCGACGAGTGAGCAAGAGAGCAAGACATCAGCACAACACAAGCGAAACCAGTCACACGGACGACCAATGTAGCTTGTCTCTCCTCACCATGCTTGCGGTCTCACTTTTTTTGCGCATCCGTACACGTGGTGCTCCACCTCATATACGTGGCGCGATATTCGACTCGTACTTTTCGCCGCGTCGAATTATCGATCACATTTATCGACCTCAGGTATGAATAGTATGGTTAAGACGGAGTTAACTATCACAGTACTATCATCAAACGCTGACCACTTATAACGTGCTATATTAAACATGCTAAAAAATACAGAATTCATATTCGTATTCGTGAAGGGTGGTGGTACACTGTGGCCTAGATTTCTCGTCCGTGTGGACACTCACACATAGAAGCCGCTGCTTTCGTTCTGTCTCTCTTGATCATCTTTTGTTCTCTTTTTAAACCAACTGCGCGAAGCTGGATGCGTATTAAAGTGGTGGGGATAAAAAGACGCAATATGTTAAGGCATCACTATAATAATTAATTCATTTATACACCTTCTCGCAGCTGGCAAAATACAATGTATACACAGAGTAGATCAGTTAGGTAATTTATAGCGTAGTGAACCACGTCTGACATTTCTAGACTGATCTAATCTTAATTTCTTAACATTTCAATTGTTTTGATCAGCAAAATACAATTGCTTTCTTTTTATTATTCTCTTGATTTTTGTTTCAAATCGTTTGATTATCATGAAAGGTTAACTTATATTATCTGAAATAATAAATATTTTAGAAGATTTCCTGATAATTTAAATTGTCATCCTTTAAATAAGTTGATGTATACATATAAAAGTTGATAAAGAGATCGTCGTATCGATTTCCAAGAAGAACGTCACAATTACTTCAAGTATTTGCAAAATAAAATAACGCGATACTTAAAACAATATTTTAAAAGTGATAATAATAAATGTGCTTTTACTGCACTCTAATATTTCTTTGGTCGAATATAAAATCGCTAGAAATCTTGAGGCTCTTTGAAAATTTAAAATTAGCGCCATTCGTGACAAGTGCCTCACTCTTCTGGAGAAATTTCGAAGCTCATTTTGGTGATTCACACAGCGCCAATTAGTATAGAGACAGAAAGCTCAAACTGTTAACAAAATTACCAACAGTCAATTTTAGCTAACAGTTTGAGCGTTTTATCACCGCGCTAATTGGCGCTGTATGAATACCGATTTCAGCTTCATTTTTTTTCCCGTGAATGGCACTATTATCGCAACCTTTGCACTATCTCAATTTTAACGAGATATAGTCATATTTCGAATGTTTTGCAGTCAACTCTGCGTTTTCTCAATGTAAATTCACGAGAGCAAATGCCTTATCCTCTTTATTTTAGTAAAAATACGTGATCTTGTAAATCTCTCAAGATCGAACAACTATGATCAAAGTAGTCCACGATTCAGAGAGCGAATTGGAAATTTAAATATTTAAAATTGCCGGCAGAATTGCTTAACCGTTAAATTCAACGAAGGATCATTTCCCATAAAATTGTTCAATCAGGATCATCAGGAATACATGGATACTTCGGATTTCAAACAGAATGAACAATACGGCTGACGTGGATCCAGAATATTTTTGGGTTATTCGGATCTGTGCGAACGCTTTCAACGTTTACTTAACTATGCTTCAATTTACGTTTTATGATAACGCCCTAAATATGGGACCAGCCACTGACAGTAGGGTATACACGTTTTTAATCCAAACAATCTTCGTGCTCGCAATGAAAATTACAAAAAAGATAAAATTGCTTTAAGGTTATAAGCCACTGCCACTAATAACAGAAATAATAAAGTTGCAGACATCTTGACGTATCCGTTGTTTATGGCTGCGGTGGATTTTCTAGTCTACACAATAGTGCAATAATAATGCAAATTGAGAAAGAAAGAAACAGCAAAGAGTGTCACAAGCATAGCAGCAAATTTTACTCGAATAAATTGTTCGATGTGTATCTACATTTTGTAAATATATTTTAAAATCTATAATACGCATTATCAAAACCATTTCTGTATTTGTTCGCGCGCTGATTGTTATAAAAATCATCTAGAAAACTTCTACGATAAGGTCCCTTGTAAGGGTGATGTATTTTGTGCTCGTAATCCGTTCGGGGAACATATCTGCAAGCAAAGGAATTGTTGTTCATTCCACTTCGTGCTTCTCTTGAACTAACTTCAGCATGCAATTACCGATAATCGTCAAAATAGGGTGCATCGTGATAGTCGTCTGTGTAATAGTCCTTGGATGTGAAATCGTATTGAGAATTCCCAAATGGCGACACATGATTATTGTAATGACGAGCAGTTGGGTACAAGTTCTCTCTGCGATGGTAAACTTTGTTCCCATATCGATCGAAGTAGCGACCCGCTTCGTCTTGCAAATAGTTTCTTCTGTCGTCTTGAAATCGATCTCTCTGGTACCCTCCAGCGTGATCACGATAATCCTGATAGCTAAATAAAAAAATGTGGTTAATTGTCTGCCTGCAATAATCCTTTTAAAATCGAACGAATTATCTAATAGGTATTTCGATTATGGGGGTTTTCAAGAATATTTTCTGAAAGCTCTACTGTAATTGGATGAAATTTGACGGAGTCGTTTAATTACATAAATTGAACTTGAAGATGATACTTATACGAGGTTTGCCTTGATGAAAAGGACCGTTAGAGTGACAACCTGATTCTTTCTCTCTCTCTCTCTCTCTATGGTTATTATCTTTTATTACTCCAGGTCATCAACTGCGTGCATGTTCTCGGGGACTTTTGAGGATCTTAACCCGAAATAATTTGTTTCGGTTGAACTAGGCTCGTCGCAATAAAGTGACAACCAGCCGCTGCATACAAGAAACAAGGCACGAGGAAACAACTACGGAAATATTTCTCGTACACGACTTTAAATAACTAAATAAATAGGTCTTAAAAATGTTGAGAAAAGAATTCCCAAAAAACACCATGTCTTTTAACTCCTGGCTGAGCATCAGCCTTTAAAGGGAAATGATCAAGCTTCTTTTATATATTAGCTTCTTTGATCAAACCATAAATAATTCAGAACCTACTTCTGCTTATTGTCATAAAGTCCCTGCAGGGCCCGGTCCTTTTCAGCATAAGAGGCGTCACGAGCCCCGTCCCTAAACGAGTCCCGCGATTTCTGGCCATAATAAACGCCGTTGTTCCTGGACGACCTATGGCCTCCCTCGTCGTCGCTGTCCTCGTAAAAGCTCGAGTTATTGCCCGACTCGTCCTTATGGTAGTTGTTGGTGAAACCGGTCCTGTGGTATCCTTTTTTGTAATATCCGCTCCCGTGCCGTTCAAAAGCATTCTTCCCCTGATCGATGGCTTCGGACTCGCCTAGGCTGTGTCTTCCTTTGTCGTGGCCCTTCTGCTTGGTATCCTGCTCGTCGTACCTCCTCTCGTCCTGCTTGCGCTCGTTAAATCCTAGCTGGCCCCTGTTGCGGCCGAAGCTGTCCCCTTTGCTCGTTTTCTCGTCGTCGAGGATCACTCGGGTCGAGTCGATTTTTTTTTGCAGTATGTCCCTCAACGAGGAGCCCGATTGATTCTCCCCATGGAGAATAATCGAGCCGGAGTCGCAAAGAACCCGCGCCGCAATCACCAGAAACGCTACGGCCCGAATTAGCGGCGACATGTCCCTCTGGTTTAGGTCCGAGCGATTTTTTTCGACTGGTCGTCGTTGAAAGGATCCTCCGGTATTTATGCCGGTGGTGGTGTCCTTGCTAGGCCGACAAAACTAAACGCATCCTGTGCACGCAAATCGAAAGATCCGCGGTATCAGAGGATTGCTACGACCTTCTTGCTCGCTGACCAATGAATCGGAACCGCTTCGATACCCGACGCTATAGAGCACAGGAACGCGTGTCCCGAAACCATGACGGCTTATCGTTCCAGTTAAAACACTTGTTACGTTCGAATTTCTGTTTAATACGTTAAAACTTACAAATAATACAAAAAAATTTGTCGTGTTTGTGAGTGTATTTTTTTTGAAATAAATTATTTCGTTACGGTGTGGTATTTACAGAACTTACACAGTTATCGTTCAGAGGCACCTCTACAAGTATTGGTAGTCAGACAAAGGTAAAGGTAAGAAATATATGTAGATATTGTAAAAAATATTCAAAACTTATATTTTACGTCGTCTTCGTGGAAATTCTCGGTGCAGAATTGTACAAGACGTTTTTTTTCTCAATTATACTCTAAGTATCCGTAGATGGTTGGGTGGGTGGGAGGAAAAAGAAGGTATGCGGCATTATAATACATCACTAATCGTAGTATTTCTGTTTCAAAAATATCGTAGCTCTTTCTAAATAGTACTTTCATTCGCATCCTCACGCGCGCGCGCACTCTCTCTCTCTCTTTCTTTCGTCCTTTCAGGCATCCTTGATTACTCGAATTGTTCTCGTCTGACCAGACAGCCGTACCAAACTATACAGTTTTCTGTAGCCTTTTTCTTTTAAATACAAATTCAACGATTGCGGTAACTTCCCTCGTTTATCCTTGAACTGTTCGAACACCGTCAACATATTTCAGTGCACAATCGAATACGATAAACAGATGCTCCACTTTATTTTTTTTTACTCCTTCGTTTATAAATAGCGTGAACATGTACAGTATTTCGTCGTTCTACCGCAACTGGTACCGCAAATAATAAAATTTTCGTTTCATTATTTGTGTTTACCGTCTTGTCTTGTGAACACGAATTAGGACACATACAACCGAACGTAGAATTTCGTGGGTGAAGATTTCCAATGTAACATCAAAAGATATAAACACGAATCGCTGTTTCTTCATTTTTCTCCAATTCAGCTAAACAATATTCGTTTGAATATGATCATTCATAATATATACATATACATATATTGGATAAATACGATAGAAGAAATAGTGATACAGTAAATACTTTCCACTCGTCCTTCGGCGTGTAAATAAAAGTGGGCAACTCGAGATTCGTTTTTATAGTTGTTGCCCAAAGTTGTCCATTTCTGTTTATAATTTGAGGGCCAAGTGGAAAGAATCTACTGTGTTTAAAACTTGAATGAAATCATACTGATTTTAAATATAAAATAGCTTGATGAAGTATTAAAGAAGGATTTACATATCGAATGTACATCTGATTCTAATAATAGATCGAATAGTTTGCTAGAGGTGAAATAAGAACAAACAGCTTTCCTCGCACGATGGCTTAGGACAGCCATGTATTATCGACACCTATGTAGAAATTAAACATACACTAACAGCATTAACCCACCCCTCCCATACCGTGGCAGTACATCAAAATAAAAGCACTTTACAAATAAAGTTCACAGTGAAACGAATGATACGACAAGTATACGACCGTTATGGTTCACCGTATACCGGCAAAAGAAACTCTGAACTGCTGGTAGACTGGTGTGAAATTTATGAAGCAGCGATACGCCGTCAAATAAAAAATGGATCTTTCAAAAGACCATCCCATTCACGGCGTTGAATGGACGACATAACTTATGTACAAGTGTCTATACGATTAACATATTTTCATAATTTATGCTTAATCTGTACACGCGCGATTCTCCTCGAATAACTACGAAAAAATTAATATATTTACAGAATTTGGCGGGTTCGTTAAAATACTTAAAAATCGACGCGACGCAGACGCGTGATAGCGGCACACTATTTTACCAGCTGCGTATGGATTTCTTTTTGCTTTTTTTTTTCTTTCGTTTTTTGGTCGTCGATGGTGACGCGGCTTGCAGTAATGGAAGAAGTTCTGATCAGTCCTTACGCTTACTCGTCTCCATAAAAAATAATGTAGATTCACTGAAACGTCCGCCCTATAGATCTCTATGAAATTATTATCTGACCACTGGCTTTCTTTATATTCCTGTTCAACATAATTCTGCGGCTACGGTGCACGTTATTTGATTGTGATGTTACTACTGCCATTATGAGTCTTCTTTGGACTTCATTTTCACGTCCTTTTTAAGATACATACGTGTATAGTCGTCCTGGTAAGAAGAAAATATCGGATTTAACTTGTTCGGCTTTTGCATACTAGTGGTGACGGGCGAATTACTCGGCGAGTACTTCATTTCCTGTAACTCTTGGAGTTCCTTCAGGGATCTCATCACCATCTGAACGTCTGTTTCTTGCTCCGTTGGCTGCACAGTGTTGCTCACAGGCTCATCTAACAGGAGACTACCATCTTTTCGTTTGTCCGGCACACCTCTAGTGGGCACATCATCGTTAATGATCTGACTCAAGTAATTGGTAGCAGCAATCGTCTCCTCGTTTTGTCTTTGCTCCTGCTCCTCCTTCGATAGAGGCGGTTGCTGTTGCTGCATAGGCACTACAACGTCCGAACTAATATGCCCTATTTGCTTCTCCACCACCTTCGGCTCTTTCTTTCGTTTCTTAACATCATTTGATTTGTGCTTGACCTCCACGCCCCGTTCTCGCCTCTTATCTCTTTTCTCAGTCTTATTAGTAACATCGATATCTTTCTCCTCCGCCTTCTTCTCATTTTTGGTTTCGGTGGTCTCATGCAGCAACCGTTGCTTGAGAGACACGGGCTTTGAATGGGAGGATGTTTGATTCAACGTAGAATAATTAGAATGCTGAGGCTGTGAACATGAGTATGAAGCTTCCTGTCTGTGTATGGAATGATGTCCACTTTGAGGCACTTCATTTGCATTTGGAAGAACGTTCGACGTTTCAGGATAAGCCGTAATAGAAACTACATCTTTCTTATTCTCGTTCACTTTAGTAGATGATTTATGGAACTCGCTAACAGGCGTGATAGAAAGGGAACTATTACCTAAGTCCATCAAATTAATTTTGTCCACGTGACATTTAACCGGCTTCATTGCCATTAACTGGGCTGTAGGCACGACAGAAATTTTACCCACAGTGGAATTGTTTGCGCCCACCGACAAACTTTCGTGTTGCGGGCCCAAACTATTTATGTCTTCACTCCTCTCCTTATGTTTTACACTCTGCTGTTTTTTCTCGATGTTATCAGTCGATTTGGTAGTTCCTTGTTTCACATAATTGCTGGAACTGTCAGCAGTATTTTGAACTTTCGACACACTCGCCGGCAATTTCTCCTTATCTTGAGATAGGGCACTGTTTACGCTAGTTGCTTCAACCTTTACCACCGAATTGTATACTGCATTTCCGGATGCACTGGTGGTGTTACCGTTACCTATATCCTTCGCTTTCTTCGGTTTCTTCTTCGGACTGAAATCAAATCGCGAATTAAGGATTGATCAAGTTATATTTATATTAATAAAGTGTGGAAACGTACACAGGTTCGGAATCTTTAACAAACTGTAATAAAGTACTCTGCGTCATATATCCACTTGGCCATAATGGTAATACGTATTGCACCATGTAGGATGCAACAAAATTGAACATATCTTCGGTCTCCTTCGATTTCCTTGGTCTCAAGATAGTATACATTTCTCTTTTCGCATTCGCAATTTCATAAACAAGTTTTCTACAATGTGAACAAAATTAATTGGCCTGTGAATCTTTAAACAGTTCTGCAGACTAGATATAAAGTCTTACTTCGTTTCCTCGGTCCAAGGGAATTGTTTCTTCGGAAGTTTTGCTTTTTCTGAATTCTCACAATTATCTTGGTCATCGAAACTCTCGGCATCTGCAGGCGATCCCTTGATATCCCTGAAACGAAGACGTTAATTGAAGACCATGATATCCAAACAAATTTTCTACGTGTGTGTGACATGATATGAAGTGTGATGATTTTTTCATTTTCTCCTACACAAGAATCTAACATGAACTCCTACATAAAAATGCATATGTGAATTGAACTCTGTCTGAAAGTAACGTTCCGTTCTTCGAAAAAAGGATGGCGACCATGATAAATTAAACACTGATACTGATGATAAAAAGCCCCGCAATTTCTCCGCCATTTCTCTAACAATGGCAAATAAATGAGAATTAAATGTTGCATTACATTTTATGGGCGAATGAAATCATTTTCACATATATGAAACACTGAGATAGCAGCGATAAGTAAGCATGAATAGAGTAAAAGGGCAAGTAGTTAAGATAGAAGAGGAAGATAAAGAACAATTGGAGGTGGGTGAGAATAGAAAGGGGTTTCCTCTTGCAAGCGGCACCTTACCAACAGTACCGGTATACATCCCAGGATAAATGAGGACTAAGAAATAGAAAATTGTAGTGAGTTCCCAGTCAATATTGCGCACTCATTTAATTTACGTTTTAAGGCTACGGAAGTGTCTCTCAACGTGAAAATTTCCTTGTAAAAATTTGTCTCGCTATCATCAGTTAAGTATGTAAGCCCTGCAAGATTAATACACCAACAAAAATACTTACTTTTCTTCGCCAGCTTTCTCATAATCATAAATGAATTTCAACGTTACACTGGGCATTATATCGTCGATAACTTCTTTTAACCTGTAACAGAGATTGTTTGTAATTGTTCTTAATTATTTCGACACGAGAAAAACATCATACTACCTTTGTACAAGATTCTTGATATTAATCTCAACATCCTGTAGATATAACTTCTTTGTTCTATTTTGCAGCGCCTTTTTACTACATGATAAGAATCGTGCCAAATGTTCATATGTCTCTATCCTTAGACCCGGCGAGGAAAGAGTTCTTAATCTTTTCTCTAAACTGCAATAAAAGTATTACAATCATGCAATCATTTATATGTATTGAATATTCAACGAAGATTCAATATTGCTTTACCTTAACAATAATGCGTTTACTGCGGTATCGAAAAATTTAGTCTTCCCTTCTTTATTATTCTCGGCTCGCGCCTTTAATTTATTAACTATTTCTACAATATTCTCCGGAAGGGAATCAGGCAAAGGTGTTTCTTTGTCGTTCTCATCGCACTCAGATTCTGTGCCTATACAACGAGATTTACCGGAATCGGTGGTATCTCGACTCGATTCATCTTCGACCCTAGCAGCATTAACTACACTTTCTATCGCATCATCAATATTACTATCTTTACCCCCCAATTTCTTTAAATCTAGCTTCTTCCCGTCGATGCCGTTCGTATTGGCTGCTTTCTTTTCAAATTTCTTTATATCAAACTTTTTCTCCGACATGATTTTACTTTTTTGCGGGTCAGTCTTGTCGGACTTTTTCTTTTCTTCTTGATCCTCTGAAACTGATATATAACAAACATTAACACCATTTTCTCTTATTCGTGCAAACAATTATCTCGTATTGACTTTATCACCTTCCGTATCTGTAGTCTCTGCTTTCTCTTTTCGCTTATTCAAATTTTCCCCATCCTGTTGCGAATTTTGTTGATCTTGTAAATTTGGTTGCCTTTTCTTTTTCTTGATAATATTTTCTTGAACAGACTTCTTCTCTCCATTTTCATCTATCTTTTGTTTCTGTAAAATATTATGAGATTTCTTAACATTAATTGCAATTCTACGTGTCAATGTCTCATCATAACTTCAGTTACTTTTCTTGGTTGATCACCGGGAATCTCCTCAGCCTCATCATCATCTGATGAACTGAGAATTCGTTTTTCTGATCTCTTGGGGCTGTCGACATCTTCTGTATCTTCTTCGCTGCTCTCGCTACTTTCTTCTTCATTACTATTGTTATTATTGTTATTGTTGTTGTTATTGTGAACCAATGAATGTCGGTCTGCCGACCTAAACTCGAGAGCCCCGCAGTTGATGTAAAAACCTCCGTGTGCTGTAGTCATCTCTTCCGGTACGATTTCATCATACTAAAACAATAAAATAATTCATTATAATAAATGAAATAATATATAATACAGCTTTGATCCTTACAGCATCAGTATTATCGATGAACGAATCGTTCTCATCATATCCAGCCCCCAGATCCACATAATCATCATATTTAGTTCTTTTCCTTCCGGTAGTTGATGTTCCCTTGAATAAATAAAATATATAAATAAATGACAAACAACAAATTAATTTTTATACACGCGTCGACATAGTTAATAATTTGCATACATATTTCGCTTCGAATCTCCGCGCCATGTCGCGAAGTTTATCCTCGTCGTCGTCATCGTCATCGAAAGGTAGTCCTCCGTTGACTGCATTTTCCTGTTTATGTTCTTTCCTACGTTTCTTCTGCAACAAAAGAAAACGATCATTTGTTTCGAGCACGAAATACCGGACGGAGTTACCATTCGATTGTCAGCCGGACATTACCTACTAACCCACAATGCACGCGCGCGTACTTTCACTATTTTATCAAAAATTCAGAAATAGTCCGTGCACTGCGCATGCACGCCAATCATCAGCTGTTTGCATTGTACCGGATAATTGAACAAAATTATACGAGGTGTCCCAATCTTCGTGGCACAGTCGAAAACGCGGCAAACTCGCCGTGGAGAAAAAAAATCAAATAAATACTATTGAACTGATATAGATGGTTTATTTTCAAACCAAACTAGATCGGAACGATGCAAATATTTTTTCGATAATAAATTTCATTGCTCCACATTTTTGGCTTAGATTTACAGATATCATCAAGCATTTCCGATTCTACCATGAATACTGGAACACCTTGTATCACGCCTGTACATCGTAATTATCAATGAATTATATCTCAATGAATCTATCCATCCCATTATCATTCATCATTTGGGAATCATCCGTTCTGGGAATGTAAAAAATTCGCAATAACTCTTGATAAGGTATGCATACACAAGATCGATAAAGTAGATCTTTTTCCCACGAATTGTTAATTATTAATAAATATAAGAAATATAAATACGGTTTTCATTGTAAATTAATATCGATCAGTTACAAGTTACGATACAACCGAAGAGAGGACAAAATTGATTCACAAGAGGGCATGAGCTGTCCACTGATACCAGGAGCACATGCTACGCGTAGAGCGTAGCGCCTAGCCGCCCTTTCTTCCGCGACGAGCGACTTCTTATTATCTTCTGCTACCCTAATACCAGAGACGCTACAACGAGTGATTGATACCAACAAAAATGCATTTGTCAATAAATCTGGACATGTGGGTTCCACGTATAAAGGGGGACAACTAACTAATAAAACATATGCCACGTGAAAATTTCACGTACAACAAATATCGCTCGTAAACAATAACATAAAAACATTTATTATACGATGTCTAGGTCATCCGCCGATACAGAACTTCGCACAAATATCGTCATTAATGGTTTTACAATATAGATATGGAGGTAATTCGGCGTACAAAATTCGATGCGGGATCATATCCATAGAGACAGAGAACTCGAGAAATTCCCAAGTGAAAAATTTACACAACGCGGTTAAAAAGAGTTGGATAACTATGTAGACTGCTCATTACATCGTAATCATTTGACGATACTAAATTAAAAATAAAACAGCGATGTTTATATTGTAATTAAAGGTTCGAGATCATATTTATATACTAATTATAACTGAAACACAATTACGTTAAATGATAATGAAATTAAAAAATGAAAGAAAAATATTAATTATTATTTTTCCTTGAACTCGATACAGAATGAGAAGATTATCCCTTCCTAGTTCCTGTCATTTCTTTCCGATGTCGAAACGTGCTGTATCTTAGAAATACAAGCTGATCGTTTAGATAAAAGTACGGTCTAATTAAAGGTGATATAAAAATGAAAAATGGAGCACATTAATCAAATATTGCCACAAATACACGATGCGAGTATGGTCTAACGTGCCACATAGTGTTTCATAAACGTCGATGGGCGCGAGAGTTCCGTCTCGGCGCATCGATCGTAAAATTAAGATCGGGGATTTCCTGCGAGGACATATATGTAAGATCATCGCGATAAGAGGAAAAGAAAACCCGTGGGGCTACGTATTAAAATCGTTTGATCGAAAGCATACCAGCTATGCAAACGATTGAGAAACAAGGCGCGAGAATGTACGCGAACGTGCAACAGTCACGTCGCCTTGGAGAAGTTGCAATGCCGGACCGTATGGTCGTGTAACAGTGATTCCGTATCTATTTTGTAGATTCTGAACAATGACTATCGTTGGAAACTGCTGGTAGCATCGCATCGGTGACGAGGTTTCTAAAGAAAACTTTGTAACAGACGGTTGCTTTTGCCGAGCATTACGTTGTCACAAGTACACACCGGCGACGCATTATGACGTTTCTATTCGATGGCTACGAATTGATCACACCTTTTTCCACCTAGTCCATAGATACAACGACGACATGCCTTGGCCCGAAAAAAAGTTGAAGATCCGCGAGCATAAAACCCATATACGCGGAGGCCCGAGATGCCTGGATCTCACGCGATAATCGCGACATGACAATTCGCCTAAGCGGCGCGCACGAGTCCCCCTTGTTTCATGCAACACGAAAATGGTCGATCCCATTGGAATTTTTGCAGATTCTTGTCAAAGTATGGTCTCACGAAACGTTATCGCAACCGGTGTTTGCCTCGGCCATCGAGATGTTTTGGCCGAGGCAACCGTATGGGACCCGTGCGTTCCTTGACTTTTTCTTTTTGCTCCTCGAATATTGCGGATCGACGGGTGAAAGGAAGAAACTGACCTCGCTTGCTTTGAGGAGCTGTGCATAGTTGAACTCAGGACATGCCTTCTCGTTCGACTCTGGCAGGGTGAGTACGAAGCGGAAGGAGGGCGCGAGCTGTTTGCCCTTTTCCCCCTTTTTCTCCTTCTTCGCGGCGTAGCCCAAGGACTCCGGAAACTCCAAGGTCTGCAAAGGTACCCGTTTAGCCTCTGACATTCCTACATTTGCACGAACTCAACGCGGATCACGGAAACACTGCGAACACTGCGGCAACAACATGGTCCTTTCTCTTAAACACCGCACCGACACCGCCACTCGCACGTCGCCATCTTCGGCTCGACTGTTTTTAGAGTGCGCTGTCGACGCCGCCGCCACGATCTGTTCTCAACGCATGCGTTTCCAACGTTCAAATTATCCTTAGACCCGTTTACATGGAACAATCGGCGACACTCGCGTGGAAACTGCCTTAATCGCCGCGTTAACAGTTAAATTACAGCAATATTCTGTTCGCGATTGAGAAGTTTTTCTGATCGTGCCAGAAAAATTCTACGAACGTTTCTTGCGCGAAACGATTCTCTATACTCATCCAGATACAACGGTACACGTTTTTACAATCTTGAAAACGTTTAAACTTGCTTGAACTATATTTATTGGGAGCGAAATATATACCTTGAACGCTCTAATTTTCTCGACACTAATCACTACAATCTGTGTCGCCGAGCGCACAAAATGTTTTCTCACTTAAATATTTTTAGTAACAATAATTGGTTTATTTGTTCAACGAGGAGAAAAGTCCCTATGTTACATAATATAATAATGACAATATGTCGCATGGTTAACATAAGAAAAGGATGAAGGTGATACAACAAAATGTATAATAAAAAAGAAACAAGTAATCGAGAAATTAATTGCAATGATAATAATGGAGTAAATAATGGAGAATGATATCGGGAAATAAAAATGTATTACAATTAAATAGCACGAGTAGGAGAAGAGAGTATATTGAAGAAGAACGAATATTAATAATAACGGAGATGCTAGAGGAGGTGCAGGAACTACAAAATAAGTCGAATGGGTGACAATATTGGTTTGAAAGTAAGAAAACACGATTCGGATAATTGTGGTAACCGTGACACGTGCGGTGAGTTTTTCGAAAAAAGAGACTTTATCTCGTATAATTGAAAATTTTATTATCAATTATTTGTCAAGTATATTCCATTTATTTTAATATCATCATACAGTCTTTACAAGTTACTATAGCGTCATTACAACTATATTAGGTGTAAAAATAGTCTTTATAATTAATGTAATAAGTTCTTTCTCTATATAGTATTAGAAATATCATTTCAAAACTTTCATTCCAATGCCTGCAATGGTAAAATCAGTTTTGTCAATCATTGGATAATTATTTAAAACATAGGTGCTGTAACAGTACCCGTCCACGTTAAAATGTACAATGTAAAATATAAAAGAGCATTTGAAAACAATGCTCAGTCAAACTTTTAAAACTAAGGAGAGGTCACATAAACAAAGATATTAAAAAATTATGACCCTACAAGAGTAACCTCTCCTTGTAAGACCTAACTCGAACTAGGACAGTTGGTTTCGATCTCAATATTCCCCTGATTCTTTGCAATTTTTATTGCCGAAAACTGCTGACCTAAAATCTTCATTATTTCCGCATGCTTTACGTTGCGATCTTTTTTTACAGAACTATAATTTTGTTTTACGAAAAGCGCAAATCCATTGAGCTCTCTTTTAGGTGTTTGTACTTGTACTGTTCCAGATTTTGTAGTTTTATTAATCAGTAATTCGAACTTTCCGTAACAATGACCACATCGTTTCTTTTCGACGTCCAAAGACTTGGAATGCCTGCCAATGCTGCAATAATTTTATACATTGTATAATCATGAATTTATCCGTACTTAAATTTATTAATTACATGTTAGATATTGTACCTGTAACCGCAACCAACGCATTTGTACGTGAACTTAGTCGCAATTTTATAGTCATGGCATCTGCGAATCGGTGGTAGATCAGGAAATGTCTTCATAGCTTTCTTAGCCCTAAAATGGATCTATATTGAAATGACTTTTAAGATACATGAAGACAACAAATTATATTACAAATATGTACCATCCCGTCCAAAATGGACCATGTCCATCAGAGACATTGTTTATTAACCAAGCAGCTGCATGACACATTTCATGAATCAAAGTGTCCCGAAGTCTATCCGGTGTATCTATAACCTACATAAAAATTCGTACATAGTTCTAGTCGATATTTTTAACATTATGTTCGTTAATGTAATTGCATACCTTCGTCGATAGAACTATTCTTGATGATCTCACGACATTTCCAAGTGTTTTTATCGATTTCTTATTGTAGCAGAAGCCAGCCGTTCCTCTCATGCGAACATTCCATTCAATGCTCATGTCCTTTGGTAATTGATCATCAAAAACTTTCTCATTGTATAATTTATATAAATAATTGCACAAACTCTCCTTATTAGTTTTAAAGTCTTTACGATATTTTCTGGCATCTGGATGTGCATTGGCAAGGAGGACATTTTCAGATAAAGATGCCAGAAAGCTATGTTTCCCCTCACATTTCCGGTTATCAGGAGCTGGTTTAATTGGAGTAGGTTTCTTAACCGTTTGCCGAGGAAGTTTGATTGTATCTGTAAATATTGTTTAGTATTACAAAAATGTTATTAAATAATTTACTAATATATATTACCTTTTCTGATTGCAGGCTTTAATGGTATATCATCACCAGGATCAAATTCACTGGTGCTTGAACTATCACTTTCACTTTCATTATCACTATAATACAGTTTCTTTTGTACCAGATTCTGTACACCATCACAATTATTACCTTCATTTTCATCGTCATCATCTCTGTCTGCATCACAGATTCTCAATGCTCTGTGAAACCATTGTCTCCATTACTTAAGTTCAACATATATCCTTCAGACTTTAAAAAAAATCTTTATTACCCTTTTACATGAGGTTGATCGGGTAGTTTAGGTTGCGCGATGTTCGCCGATGTTCTGGGGTTCGTCAATGCGGTATAATATGAACTTTCACATTCACTTTCTGTTTCATCGTCATTGATAAAACTGTCCTTTGGTTTAGTACCTATGCGGACGTTTCTTTTTGTCGATGGTTTTTGTGATTTTATGTTTTCTGGAGCTACACAGTATAGAAAAACATTGTAAATTAACATGAAGTATGAGAATATTCTGTTAGAATGCACTTACATGCACTACTATCATCTTCTGACTCAGACGAGTATATAATTTTTCTGTTCCTTCGTTTCCTATAATCAGAATTAAACTTGCAATATTTGATAGTTGTTTGTAAAATAAAAAAATGTCTTTTTAGTTTACCTTTCCGTTTGAACTGCTCTATTTTTTGTCATAACTGCTTGTTTTCTTGGTTCTGACTTTGGTAACAACTCATTTGCCTTTTGCCTCCAAGATGTGCCATACAATTTATCTAATATTTCTGCGCAATCCATGACATCAATGTTTTGTGGTTTATTTATTGTAGGAGTGGGTATTACATTTGTTGTGTGTTTAACTGTTGGTGTACGAAGTTCAAGAACATTATTTTTTGACCGTTTTGTATAGTCGAGAATGGTAGATTGTTTTGCTATAGAATTCTGTACTATTCCATTGTCTTCTTCAACTGTTACTCTTTTCTCGCTCGTTCGTACTTTGCGTATTCTTTCTCTATTATTTGGTGTTTCATAGTTCATTTCTAATCTTTCCAAACTGCTGTTTCCGGAACTAACATCATTTTTATTACTAGCAGGTACTATACTGCCAAAGCTATCACTTATCGAATCAGGGGAATTGGTCATAAGCCACTCTGAGATCTGCTTCTTCTTTCTTTCTGACAATTCAGACGTTGTATCTATCTGTCTGTCCATGTTCGGAGTATTTAAAATCTCATTAGGAAGCTTTTTATATAAATTATTTGAACTTGTTTTGGAGTCTTGATGAATGTCACTGCCCGAAGTTGTTGGAGTTTCATCAATAATTTTAGTATTTCCTTTAAAATTGTTCTGAAAAGCTGGATGCAAACTACTATCTAAGCTCTCATCGATTATTACATTATTATACTTTTTGGGTGACTCATACACTACTTTTGTTGCCTTGATAGTTTTCAAAATATTTTTCATGTCTCTACCTGTAAGCTTCTCCTTTTCCTTTGTCCCAATCTGTTCAGTGCTAGACAAAGCTTTCCGAGGTGTACCAACGTTTTTACCAGTACTATTCCCAATATGAGCCGGCAATAAATTTTTGACACATGCAGTATTCATGCGTAGCTCAGTATTATGCTGAGATGCCACTTTTTTATTGCTCTCTGGAGTAAAGTTAATATATGTACTCATAGTTTTAGCAGAACTTCTAACGAGTTTATCATTTATATCACTATTACTAGATGCACTGTCATCTGAAGTAAATAGAATATCGTTTTTCTTAGCACAGATGCTTTCTTTTTTATTGTTATAAAAAATATCAAGTTTCTTATTACTCCTCCATAATTCAAATTTATGTTCTTCCTCATCATCTGAACATTCAGAATTTGATGAACTTTCAATACGTGCCTTATATTTCGGAGTATGTTTCATAGATTTAGTTTTCGAGTTTGTAAATTGTATAGGACTAGAATCATTGGAGCTAGAGTCACTTATCACTATAACTTCTCTATTATCATTTACAACTACGTCTTGAGTGTCAGGCACAATGGAATCCTGTGACATATGTAAACAAAAGTCTTGCGACTCGTTCATCAAGTTTTCAAATTTATTACTAGTGTAGATTTTTGAACTTCCATGTTTGTCGTATTTCCTCTCCATTTCTATTCTGTTTCTTATCTTAGAAACTAGATCATCCTCTACAATTACAGAGTAAATATTATAATGTAAACGAATTTAAATAATACAGAACATATAAGATTTACTTACTATAGCTAAACATCTCTGCTGCCAGGTCACTGATTCAAGTTCCAGTTATTTGCCTTACATTGAAATGATAACTCAAAATGGAACAGTACAAGTATCCGATTGCTCCTAAAACAGTAATGAACTAGGTATTACATGTTACCTCTATTATGTACAACAAATTTTCTAAGAAACACTTTAATACATTTTCTGTGAAGGCGAACGAAGAAATAGTAAACAATAACACTAGGTAGAATTCACGGAATTTTAACATATAATTGACAAAAGTTTGACCAAAAAAATATCAGAACACATTCTTTGATATATTTATTACACTACGAAGCAATAAAATTATAATCAAACATACCTTTCTCCATAAAATTATCGAATAAAAACAATCAAGTTAAAATCTCGTGCAGCTACGGCAAATTCGAACGTTGAATCCGTTAGAAAGCGTCGATTCAGTGTAGCCACTTGCTAAAATGAAGATTGAACAACCATGTGAACTTAGCTACGAGTGCGCTATGTAATTCTTCCTACAGCGTGACCAATAAAAGTAGGCGGCAAAATTTGAATCTTTTAAATTTCCGGATCGCGACGCATGGCGACGCAAGAGCTTAGAATGTGAAAATTAAAAAGAGTTGCGATCTGCTTTACCGAGTAATTAAATATACTTGCTGTTTTTCAATCTGTCCCCATAATCGGCTGCAACTATTATACAAGAATAATATCAAAGGAAGTGGAACTCTTCTATATTTAAAAGTAATTTTCCCTCGAATAATAATTTAAAATTGCCATCACTTCTGAATTGTTTTCATAGGAACTTCTCAATTATTTATCTATAATTTTTCAAAAGACGAATCAGAAGATAGTTCGTACCTGAAGCGATTTATGAATATTACGTAAAAGCTAGCAACTTTTTGGACGGAAATAGGAGAATAAAAGCGAACAATTCGGGATTGATTTAAACGATCAAAATTTAGCTGAGGCAATTAACGAATTTTAATTGCAACCTAAACCGTAAATATCTGTATTTGTATGAGCGTGTTGCACAAGAAGAAATTGCGTTCTCATTTATTCGCTCTCGAGTCCTTGAATTTCGGATTATATGTTACGTTATTAATTAGCGTTTCAATTGACTTAACGCGATTAATTATAGCATCGAAGGAAGATTAAAGGTCGCTCGGTAATTTATAGTACGATGCAGCGACGTTTCACCGTTTACTAAGGCACTGTAAAGACACTCTCTTAAAATAAATCCCGAAGTCGTTTAATCTATCTCGAGGATCAACTAATTCACCCTCGCGATCGATGCACAGTTCAAATAAATGCTGCATTTAGACCCACGAAACGCTCCCATGAATGAATGCTAGTTACGGCTGCGATCACGCTCGGAGCATGCAATACCATTATTGCTGCACACGGCAGGTATAGATATTATTTTTCCAATCACTCGAAAAACCGCCGCTGAAAATAGAAATCGGAGGTGCCGGATAAAAACCTGCGAACAATAAAAATCAAATAACCATTAGTCATCTCGAGGTTGCGCATCGAATAACTACGGCAACGTTTCATCTATCGCGTACACTATACGCAAAAAGGTACGCTCGCGGTCTCGGAAGATTCCGTAAATAACGAGCACCGGCTGATGAATAAAAGATAAGAGACTAGCTCAAGAAAGGCCGCGGCTTAATGGATAAACATGAGCGATTCAGCTCTAAAAGTAAAATGATATTTCTGTTTGGACGGTCTAGTTTCGTGTCGCCCCGTGTATTGCTCGCATAAAGATCGTCCTGCAACTATCGCGCTCGAAAGTCGAATGGAATTCGCGTAGACTTACCGCGAATAGTGAAGGGATGACAGGTGGGAAGGGCCAGTGAGTTACGCCGGTTTTTCTTCGGGAAAAGTCCCGGCCTTAATCCAGACGTTAGCCGGAGGGTGTTTCGCCGGTCTCGGGTTTAACGACCGGAGATCACGCAACCAGAACACTTACGACGATAAAGTCTGTGATTAGTGGCGATAAGCGTCTGGATAAGAGCAGCCTAAACCATCTTCAGACCCGAGCCACTACCTGCGATCGCCGCAGAAAGTCTCGGTACACTGCATTTCCGATTTTCTACAAATTTACGAGATTTGAACTGTTGTAGTTTCGCGAAAACGACCGGTACAGCTGTAAACTTAGGCTGATTTTGAAGCTCGGAGCCTATACCTTCATGATTCATCGCTCATTTTCTCTTAACATGCCTTCTCATGATGTAGCAGTCCGAAAACTGAAAACCTAGGTTTACTCGAATTTTTTCCATGAATGAATGCATTACAGATTTGAAGTTTGAAGTTTCCTCTTTACAATGTCTACTCAAAATATGGCGTGCGATTTTTTCTAGACACTTTACGGAACAGAAACGTGAGACAAGTACGGGCGTTGTTGATTCTAGCTTTAAAGCGAGTCGAGTTAAAAGAAAAATAAATCTGCCGCGTTTAAAATTAAACTTCCGCTAATTCCGTCCGGCGAACGAGAAACAAAGGGAGACCGTTCCAGCTGCACGGTCGAGTAATGAAAGGCTTCGTTAAATCGACGTCTCGCGTTTCGATTCCAAAATACGATACGATGTTCTTTCGAGCTCCGCGTTTATACTCGAATCGAAACGTTTCTCGTTCTCTATCAAGAACCGCTTAATCCCCCGACAACAAATATCTGTTCTCTGTAAAAAGAAAATCAGATCAGGGGATCATCCGACTCGAAATAGCGAACCGCCTCCGTAATCTTATTAATGCCGCGAAACTTCCGTCATGCAATATTTATCGCGCGACCCGTTGATCCGTTAAGGACGAGATGGTTGCACATCGCGGCGACGGGAAGCGTCTTCCTGTGTTTTCTCCCATGACAAAATGCTAACGAGGATCGCCTCCTTTCTCTTCCGATTCTCCTCTTCTCCCTCGGGCGCGGTTTCCACCTTTTGCATGGTCGGAACGTTCCACGGTGCTCTGTTCCTCCTATCAGGGATATTTGGAAAAAGTTATGGCTACCTAACTACTCTATTCTTCGATACAGGAGCCCTAATACTTTTTTAAAGAGCTTATAGAGATTTATCAAATGATGAGAAACAAAATACAGTTTCGTTATAAAACAGTTTAAAAATCTTGATTTCTATTGTTGAACGAAAAGATCTTTTACTGCAACTTGTTGTTCTATAATCACTGAGTAATTTTCTCCCGAATAATTTTATCATTTTATCGCCGATGCTTGAATAAATCGTAACAATAAAAAAATGATAGTTTTCTTAAAATGTCTGTAAGAAATGTTTACTTAAAAAATGCTGTATATGTTTCTTAAAAAAAATATTAACGGTGAATTAGAACGCTGAAGTCAATAAATATTTGATACAACGAATTATAAAAATATATTCTCGCTTGCGTAAGATTATTTAAATTCAGATTATATAAATTAAGATAACAAACGAATACATGGCCAAAGAAAAGCATTAAATTTAACGCGATCTTTTGCATGAAATTTCAAATTTAAATTTCAACGACAAACTGTTACGCAGTGCAAAACCGTAACTGATTAATACGCCATTGTACGCACTCATACGCCATTAACATTTCGCAAGGCTTCGTCGACCCCACGCTTCGAACTTTTGACATTTGTTCCGTGGATTACAGGTCGAGCACCGCGCTGCAGGGAATTCCGGTGTCCGGCTAGGGAATAATACTAGACGCAGTGCAATCAGATCCTCGCATCGAATCCGTGGACCCGGCGCGAATAGGAAATCGGCTGCGACGAGGCGGAAGGTGAACAACGGAACCGGAAACGTCATGTCAGCGGGGAACAAATTCAAACGACCGTTTGCAGTATAAAGCAGCGTTCAATATATTAACGCGTGTCCCCGTAATAGGATCGATGTACAACGAACGGATGAAAATATCGTATTTACACGGGTATTGATAAATTCGTGGTCTGTCTGATGTTCCGCGTGATGGAACGTGATAGTGCAGAAATTTACAAAAGTGTCAAGCGGTATTTATACAGTGTGAAGGGCCGTCGACAATTCCGGATGATTAATATCCACCCGACAGCTCGTCCCCGAAAGTCACGAAATCGCCGTTGCGCCGCGTCCACGCTTCTAACTTGTCAGCAACGTCCAGTCTGTCCCCAGAACGTTATAACCGGTTGTCGCCAGGACAGCAGTTCCACTGAAACGTCGACGGAAGCTCGCGAATGTTTCACATTTGGTAGCATCTGGTGCAACTTACCGGTCGATCATCCAGCTCGCGGAACACCCGAGATCGTCCCTGCGAACGCAATTCCAGTAAGAAATGTGTTCGAGACGCTTCGGTGCTCTCTCGATCGATCCCAGCCACGCGACTGCTCGGAACGCTTCCTCGAGAACCTTAGGACACGTGAACCCTTTCTCTCTCGACAGGCTAAGTCAGGGATTAGAAGCTCGTGCTCCGGATGGAGAGAGAGAGAGCGAGAGTGCCTTAAACGGATACAGCGCGCGACACTCTTCGGATAACAGTGTCACGAATTAATGGGACGATCCAACGTCATCGGGTGCATCGGAAACAGTTTACTCCCCACGAGATTGCCGCTCGGCAACGCTAAGTCCCGATATCTCGTTCCTCGTTAACTTTAAGTCCCGGCTTTCGGCGGCCGATCTCGACTCACCAGCCAGCTCGTTTTGTAGTCGATTCCGCGGCCCCGATAACTTCCAGTTCCGAGTTCCCGAGGTTTCGTCGATCCTACGGCAACGATCCGAGGACCGGCGTCTCCGCTCGAACTGGCTTCGGCCGTGCCCGGAAGCCTCTCGCGTCTCCGTTCTTCGGCGACCGCCTCTCGACCCAACAAAGCGGCAACAAAGGCTCCGCCGCCGATTCCACCGATATTTTCACGGCCGGTCGTGGCGGGTTCGCTCGTTCACGCCGTCTGCCGGCGCTTTTTCTCTTCTTCTTCTTCCATTGTTCGAGCGTAATTCAGCCCGCGGCGCGTTATACTTTTTCCGCTCGGATCGACGCGTTGTACCTGCGCTCGAAAAAACAAACGCGGCACGTTGCGGCGCACATCGCACGGAAAACACCCGACACCTCTGTGACAGCCGAGATATGCCATTGAACCCACTCGAATGGAGCCGTACAATGCTATCTGACTACAAGAAGCGAGACTGAATGACCAAGGAGCCTCTCTCGGCGCTCTTTGTAGCACCGGGAACGCGGATAATGAGGGAAGCGGCGCGGCTGCTTCCGGAGAGGGTTCCGGCAAACTTCTCACGTAAATTCCGTCTTAGAGAGCATCGACATTGATCACTTATTTAAAGGACTAGCGGGCGTCCATTTGCTGTCTGTGTTTCAAAGGACGGGTCTAACTTCTTGTCTTCCCGGGGCTAAGTTAGTTTGCCGGGCTCCGCGCGAGCAATGCTGATGGCGGTTTAGAAGGCCGAAAAACTTTCTAGGCGGTAACTGGATTTCTGGATGCTGGCTGAATAAATTCCGCTGAACTTTTTAGACGATTTAATTAAGGGATCGCGAAGGTCTTTTGATGGTTTTGATCCTTTTTCGTTACGGAACTTGGCTTTTGAGCGGTTCTCCGGGATGGTGGGCCTAGTCGGCTAAATATCTAAGTACTTTGATACCTAAATACCTGGATAGACAGATACCTTGATATTTAGACATTTGGATGTTTAGTATTTTAATTCGGATACTTAAGTATTTTAATAAACGAATATTTCGAGTTTTGGATTTTTAAATATCTAAATATCTGAATAATTGGGAACCTAAATATTTAAATACCTAGGAACCAGGTGCCCTAAATATCTAAATATTTAGTTACCTGTACTGAAATGACTATCATTAATGTCGTCATGATTTTCTCGAAGACGGAATCTATTTGGTTTAGATTCTAACACCTATGAAAACACTGGGAAAATTACTTGGATTCAATACGGTAGTTCAGATGAATTTTAGGTTACGTTCCCGTGGGGCTATTTCTATGCAACTTAGCTGAAATCAAAGTTTAAAGTATCTACTTTAAGACATAGTAAATTAGATTTCAATAGAATGACGGGATCATCTTAAAAAATTAAAAGGAATCGATCTATGACATCATGGAGGTCGCGAGATTTGGAAGGAGAAGTTCAGATGGCTTGTAAAATGCATTTCCATGCAGCAATTTTTATGCAACTTAGCTCAAATGAAAAACGAACTTATACAACTTAATAATTACAAAAATCGTTCAGACGAACAGGTTAAGTAATGCCACAAGCATCGATGCGCATCTGCGAGTGAACGTTACCGAGAAGTCTTACTGGAGATTTCATTTTCCTACGCGGTTCGGCGCTATTTAATTCAGCGCGATCGCCCAAGGAATAGTAAACAACAAAGGAAAAGCGTGGCCGTGACGGCGAGGGTCCGTGTCCAGGACAGTGGTGGCGAACTACCGGCTGGTGTCCCGTGACAACGAAGTTAATAGAAATCAAGGAAATGCACCGAAACTGTACGGAACGGAAGTCGGCATAAATGTGCGCCGTGACACGATTCTCACAGCGTGCACGCGCGATCTTTCAATCGTCAGAGTAAACGTCAAAGTGGAAAATCTTGCGTCGCGGCACGAGGAAGGATCGCTCGAAAATATTTCCGGAGAGAGATATTATTTTTCCGCGGAGAGATATTATTTTTCCGCGGGATGATTGTGCACGTTTGAGCAAACCGTGCCTTTGAATAACTTTAGAAGCCGATTTGTGTCGCGCGTCTCTGTGACGGGAAGTCTCTTTTCTCTTTGCCGAAACAAGCAAAGCGGAAATCTCATCTGCATTATATTGCCCCCGAGATTAAGCTTCGAAACGCTTTGTAGGGCGACCTGAGAATGGGAATCCAGTTACCGTTGACGAACTAATTGTGAGCCGAAGGTATTCTGTATGGAGCTATAGTGGTCGAAATAATGATACAGTCACGAAATCACGATTTTGGAAGATTCTTCGCTCAAGTTGATTTTTTTTTAAAGATTGTTATAGTAGTTGGACCAGCTAAATATTAAACATGCTTCACTAATTAATTTCTAACTGCTTACTGATAATCTGCATTGAACATTTACCGAAATTACCAAATTCGTTGAATATAAATACAACAACCGTACCAATAAAAATTATATTATTCAAATAATTCTGCGTTTCATTAAATGCATCGTAACGAATACCAAGAACAATGGATGTGGAATAATAAACAATGAATAACAGAACACAAATATGTTCCATAAAACATGTTATTACATCAGAAAACTGAGACGAACCTGTAATTATTTCAACCACCGATTACTTTCCGTGAAACCGGAGTCAGTCCACACGAACGTGTAATAGTATACGTAATTAATTTTGCGATAATATTATTGCACAGTTTCCGCGGCCCGATGCCCCGCTAATTGAAAACCGCACGGTCGAGTGGGGGCGGAAACGAATGGAATTTCGGACTTGTTTGTCGCGTGGTTCGTAACAGGTCGCCGGAGACCCAGTTAACGAGTTGCTCACCTGATGCTGCGCTGATTGCTGGTGTTCCTCCTGCAGAACACCTGCGACCCGGCTCTGGACGCGAGGCCGCGGCCCACGCTCGAGTCCCTCACGCTGCTTAGGTCGAGCCTCGTGGTCGAGGGCTTGGCAGGACAGCAGCACAGGGTCTCTTTAAACGCGTCCCTGTATCTCACGCTCATCACGTTGTACAGGATCGGGTTTATGGTCGTGCTGAAGTAGTAAAGGCAACCGCTCGGTACGTACAGCCAGCCGTTGATGTCGGCGAACGACTCGCCCATGTAGACGTACATCAGCCGCTGCGCGTGGAAAGGCGCCCAGCATATGAAGAATGTGATCACCACAGCACCTGTGGATCGAACGCCGACTTATACGATTCGCTATCGTTTTCATCGGGGAACGATATCGCGTCCCGCGGCTCACGCGAATCCGTTGGTTCTATTCGTTCGTGATTGTCTCTTGCTAAATCCTTCGCGTTCGTTGGATTGATTCGACACAATTTTCTCGGAATTTTCAGCGATTTCTGCAGATTGCTTTTATCGCTTGTCGGATACACCGTGGACGTTTATGCGATTATAGCATTTACTAGTTCAAATATTTATTTTTATTCGGTTTGATTCAATTTTAGCGGAAGCGGCTTCAGCAGCGACAATATGAATGGACATTTGTGCATTTATAGCACTGAAATTTTGAGATGCTTTTATTTATTTTTAGACAGTTTTAGTGAATGAGATTTTTGCATGTAAATGGATATTTGTGCACTTATATCATTGACAAGTTTACATATTTATTTTTATTTATTTTCATTGATTTTCAGTGAACGAGATTTTTGCATGGACAATATAAATGGATGCCTGATTCTTATTTCAAGAACAGGGTTTTTTAAAAACGTAGGCACTATGTACAACAAATATAAACATATTTCTAACCCTAATACTGCTTAGAAAAATTTTAACGAATATCTTGGAGGCTTAAAAATACTGTGACTAAGTTGCAGAAATATCAGAGAGCATGTAATTTCATCCTTCAGAATAACGTCACTGCAATTCAGAAAGCAACAAAACACTGTTTATCGAAGAACAAACTTTCTTGAAAACTTAAAAACTTGAGAATAGAAAATTCTCTCGCAAGAGATCGGCTTTTAAAAGAATCTCCTCGCGGCAGATGTTCAAGAACCAGCAAGAACTCCGTTTCTGGAAACGAACGTTTCAGACAACGTTATTCGGATCAAACGATAGAGATTATTCCGGAAGATTAGCAATGCTACGAGCTAGGTGCAGAAAGATGAGAGAGTACGCGATTATCTCTTACAAGAACGTTCTCGTTTCGTAGTACCAAGAAGCGGGAAATGCGATCGTTTCGCGAAACGAACAGGTCAGGTGGTGAATGGGGCACAGTGGTCCTTTGGGTCTCAGACTCTCCTATCGCCGTCCCCCTTTTCGTCGAGGGTCGGGCGAGACTGAGCTGACAAATCCGTGTTGCTCTTGGCACAGACTCAGCTGTTCTTAATGTACGACAACACCGTCGGACAGATTGCCGTTTCTTTGGCGGGCGTGAAACGTCTTCGAAAGCGTTCTCGCCTCTCGGGTTTGCTGACAAAGCGACCGAAATTCATTCTCGCCGGAGCGAGGCCAGATCCCGGCAGATAGCGGGACTCCGTTTTGCAGTTGCATAGAACATCCGCAAATATTGACGGATCACCGAGACACTCGGGATCGATAAAAATCGCGGCGGATTCCCCCGCGCTTTGCGCGGCGCAAACATTCAATCCCGCTTACGCGTAACATCGATAGCGTTGTTCCATTTTTTTTTTTTTTATTTCGAGTTAACCCGAATTTTCTGAAATTCCGTCGCTATTTCGTCCGGTGTCGCCGTTTCCCTGTTTTCCCTGTTTTCCGTATCCGCGGGATCGCGTGTTTCAGCGGCGAACGGATTCGCCGTGGGCGGTTCGCGTTTAATTATGAACATCCTCGATATTATCGAGCTACCCCGTACCAATAATTCGCGGATAAATCGCGGGGAGGGCGGACACTTTCTTGGCAATAACGAATGGGACCGCAATAAAACGAAATTTATAGGATCGCGATAAAAAACTCGAATTGAATAGACACCGAAACTTCCACGGAGGACATTCTCGCGCTACAAGCTTCTCGGAAAATGAAGAAACCCGAACCACTGTGCTCGATACATTTTGGACACGTTCGACTAGAAACCCGTGTCCGTTACAAGCGCGGATAAAAATGGCGTCGCGACGGTACTCGGGCGACAATGTGTCGACGATGAGAAATATCAGCTGACGTCGATTAGATAACAGCTTTTACTTGTTCGTCGAGAACGTCGAGGTGCCCGATCGATTTTTGGAAACTTTTCTTCGTTCGGAACGTCGGACATTCTGACCAGCGTGGACCCTTTTTTTCAGCGCAGTTCCTCGTGGATGTAAAAAGAACTCGATTGGACAATTCTCGTAGTGAGAAGCAACGATTGGGAGTGAAATAAAAATACTGTGATATAGTCGTTGCTTGAAATGACCTCGGGTATCTCCTATTTCTAGACAGTTCATGGTATTCATTTCATAATTATTGAAATTACAAAGCTGCTTCCATAAAAAAATTGTTAAAAATATTTCTTTATCCAAGCACACGTTATTATAAAAATTCAGGAAAATTTAATTCAATCTCGTAACTGCTACGAGACAATTTTTGTTAGTCGCTTTTAATATTTAGTCGCTCGGCATATTTAAATATCAATGTTCATCTCGATCATAAATCGTGTAAAATCCGCAGTCTAGTTGTATTTATGGACATCGAAAATTTACTGAGCATCCGTATGATGGTCCTCCTGGAATGCGCCTGCCTGGTCTCCCCGTGCCTGGACCCCTCGAGGCTGCTGCTCTGTATCCTGAGGCCCATGCGGATATAAAGCACGGCGATGAACGCCATCGGCAGCAGGAAGAAGACCAGACAGCTGAGCTCGTACAGAGGAAACTTGGGCATGCTCTCCTTCGGCATGGTGCACATCGCGGAATCCAGCGAGTCCACGTTCGACCCTGCAAGCAGAAGGTCGAAGTCACGGCTCGACGAAAATCCTGCCTCATTACTTATGCTCTCGAAGCTCGTCTCGAAAACAGCGGAACGTGCTCCGCGCGCGGCTTGCCCCGAGCTCGACAGACGTCTAAAGTATTTACATTACGGGGCGAAATTCTCGGCGAAATTGTGCGCGGAGAATTTTCCGCAAGTTTCAGCAATTTCCTCGGACCCACACCCCTATTCAACGAACAGCGTCAAAGAAAGTATTCGCAGAAAATTGTCGCGGCTCGGCTGCGCGTCGTCTCGTCATTGTTCCAGAGGATTATTCCCGTCGTCACCGATCCGCGAAAATGACGGATCGCGAGCGTTTCCGCGCCGCGAGCATTCAATGCGACGGACACGCCGCGATTCCGTTGCGTTGGGTTCGGTCTGTTTCTGGTTGCGCGCGATCGATCCGTCGTCCCGGCGCAAGAAGTTAATAGAATGCTAATTGAAAAGCGATTTTGACGCGCCCGTTGCGGCCGCGTGCATTCGAATGACGTTTCCGGGCTGTCCGGTCGGCGCACGGTGTATTAGCGAGCCCCGGTTCTGCCCCATTGTTTATATCAATCAGCTTCGACGTTGCCGCGCGGAGCCGCCGCGTACCGTATTAATCAGTGTAACGCGGGCCTGTAAAGCGAATGGAAACTTTACTCGTTACGCGTGCACGGAGAGATCCCGACCCGTCCTCGGGACGGTTGTTTAAATTTCTGCGCCCTGAGAAGTTCAGGCAACTTCTAATGGGACGCGCGCAACTTCCCGGCGCTGCACATTTTGCTGAACGATGGATCTCGCGACGCCGGTCGACGACGTCGTTTTCATGCCGACACATTCTTCTGCCTCGGCGTTTGTCTACTCACGTAAAACGATACTCCCCCAGTTCGTTTACCCTTTCTTAATCGTGCTATCGCTTCTCCTTAGCGAGAGCTTGCTGGTCGAGCAATCGTTCTCGAATTTATTGCTTGCCAATTACGAACTGGCTGGAGTAGATTGTAAGCGGACAGGAACCTAGATAGACTGTTTCAGAAGTACTTGGAAATATTTGTATTCATAGTTATTACGTACGAATTTATAATTATATACATTTATTTATTTTATTATAACTATACATATATATATATATATATATAGATATATATTTCTATTATTACCATAAATACAGGGTTCATTATAAGGAAAATTTAATTCAACCCCTTGCACCGCAAGTTCATTCGCGACTACGTTAGCTCGAATTTCTTTGTATTATGGTCAAAATTTTTCTTAATTTTAATTTCAATTAATTTCAATTTAAACAAATTACATAACACTCAGATACAGTAGACAACGTTTAAAATCTCCGCAACGAGTCCTACATGACGTTCCTAGGCGCGCAAAATGGTCCATCGATTTCTGTGAGAATCTCAGAGAGAGAGAGACGTCGCAACAATTGACCGTCTTCTCGAAAAATGCTCGAAGCGAGATAACCGTGTTCGGAGCTAAAACAAAGTCGCAAATTAGCGGAGGACGCGAAGCATCGTGCAATTAACCAGCGAAACGTTCGCGAGCTAATCCGAAGAGCGCGCGGAGGCGTGATTAATACATGTCGCTTGTAAAGCCGCGTTTAGGGGAGAGGCCGTTTGTACAGGCATACTTACGGTTGCTCTTGAGCAGAAACTCACCGGGCGGATACTTGACGTAACTGACGGTGATGTAGTGGGCGAACGGCACCGCGACAACCAGGGCCACCAGCCACACCAGCAGGATGATGCGCAGGGGACCGTTTATGCCGGACGCGTAACGACGGAGCGGATGACAGATCGCCAAATACCTCTCGAACGAGAACGCGACGATCGTCAGCACCGAGACGTAAGAGGACCTTCGGAACCAGATGGAGAACAGGTGTTTTAGAATATAGGATACCGTCGTCGTCGATCGACGTGCGCCGCGATCGCCACGGGCGGACTCACGATTCCGATATGTACGCTCGCAGCTTGCAGATCGCTAATCCCCATTTCCACGGGTACTGCTCCCAAAGTTGGCTCAACTCGAACGGTATCCCTGGAAAAGAATCGGAAACCTTTCATCGGGCGGAAGACCGATCGCGCGGCTGTTTTAATGGGACGACGGGGATCTTGTTGCGCCGGCTATACAGATCGCGATGGATCGGCGTCATCCCGGGGCCGATGGCTTTTTTTTTTAGTATATCGTGCGCGGGACAGGTATTAATACCTATCTAGAAATTTATTTTGATACTTTTATTGTATATCTGAGAAAAAACCCCTTTGAAATTCTTAAAATCCTCAATATAATTTTAATATAATTTTCGGAATCTTATTGTTTGTTTGAAAGTTATTGAGTATTTTATACAGTATTTTATACAACGGTTTTTTCTTGTGAAACGTGCAAGTGAAGCTCCAGCTGTAACCCTTTGTAGATCAATGGTACTTCGAAGTCACGTACAGACTCGTTGAATTTTGAAACCTTATTTTATTTTTAGCAACAATGCGGCAACTTCCACTTGACATATCAGAGAGACGTATCCACTTGACACATCAAATTCTTGTTTAAATTGTGGAGTCGTTATTAATCTAGACATCGTGATTGGCGCTGGTTTTGGAATTATATTATTTCAAATTATTCATTATTATATTATTTAAGATAATTTTTCGCTGTTAGGTATATGTCTGAAACATAGCTGAAACAAGTTTTCGATGCCAGGTGAAACTTATTAATAATAACTTTTAATATAACCTAGCGGAATATTTCTTAAAATTAATAGTTGTAAGGAAAGATTTCAAAGTTTACTTATAGCAGCAGTTTTTTGTTAAAACCAAATGGAAAAATTGTTGACTCGCCGTGAAATAATAATAATAACTTTAATATAATCTGGCTAAATATTTCTTAAAATTAACGGCTGCAAAAAGAGATTTCAAAGTTCGCTTTTAATACATTAATTGAGGTATTAAAGCAAACGTAAAAATCTTCTCAAAGGTATCCTTTAAATAATGGAGTGGAGCAGCGCTTTTGAAGTGATATTAAAGCGACCATAATTGCGATCATTTTCGTTCAGGAGTGAAACGAACATTTCGTTTGCCTTTTTCCGGGTGAATCTATTGTACACAATTATCCAGAAATTGTTCAAAACGATTGTACGGGCCAGTGGAGCGTTCTGAAGCCTGGTGTGCACGTTTATGAATATTTGATGCCGCGTTTGCGTATTTCTGAGGAAAATTTGTGTGTTTGGGCACGCCACCGGAATCGCGTTATTTATGCATACTTGACTGGAACCGTCGTGTCGCGGCGCTATCGACTGCACGAAACGGGGCAATGTCTTTGAAGGGGTTCGCTTTTATCTATTTTCTTCTCGAGTACACGCTACACCGAGCTGGAAACCGGCTTGCGGAGGACGCAGGGCCAACTACAGTATTTCACGGAGTCCGTCTCAGAGGATACCTCCCCCAGGTTTTGGAAACAATCCGGCGCGTTCTGTAAAATAAATAAGACGCCGGGGAAAAAGGGATGGAACTGCGACCGTCTTCGACGTCGAGGAAACTAGTCATCGGCGTCGATCGATTAAAATTTTTAATTTGATTAAATGATCGACGAAAGTAATCACAGGCCATTAAAAATCGACGACTGAATTAATCTATTGAACAAATTAATCGACAATCACTTAAAATTTATTAAAAGAGACAGTTAATAATTTTTGATTTTTGAACGAAACAGATGAGCTTGAATTACTCGATAAACTTGAATTACTTGTTACATCTAAGTTACTCGATAAATTTGAATTACTTGTTGCCTTTAAATTACTCGATAAATTTCAATTACTTGTTGCCTTTAAATTACTCGATAAATTTGAGTTACCTGTTACGTCTAAATTACTCGCTAAATTTAAATAACTCGATATTGCTGAATAAATTTGAATCGCTGAATAAATTTGAATTACTCGATAAATATGATTTACCGGATAAATTTGAATTACTCGATAAATTTGAAAATCGGGATAATTCGGTATTGCTCGATAAATTTAAATAATCGATAAACCGCCGTTCGAGTTTCTCGCTACGTTTTCTGCTTAATATCGTTAAGGATATTGCCCGTAAATTTTCTCTGCAACGGGGATCAGAGAGAATCGGATGGAACTTCTATCGATCCATTTTAATGCTTTCTTATACTCAATTTCCGAACAAATTCAATTTTTCCCGTCCACGGAGCTATCTTCGCTGTCGCTGTAGCCATGGAGAAAGGTCGCGCCGAGCACCTATTATACACATGGGACTCGCCCACACCTTTCTCTCCCAGGGATTTAAACCGAGATTACCGAACCACCGTACGGCGATGCTATTTCTGAACGGTAATCTGATGGGTCGAGCAGTTTATTTAATTGCAGCACCGCGTTAAGGTTTCGATCTCGGCCGGTCGCAATTTAAGTCTGCCACTTGCCAGGGTAGTACACTTGAATCGGCGCCTTTATTTATATATAAAGAAATATCGATGAAATATCGAGATGCTCTTGACTCCTCGCATAAGAAAGTATATTAGAACACTTCTGAAAATGATCAGATTGGCATTAAAGTATTCCAGAAAAATTTCTGAGCGCTCAGAAACCCCTCGAATTTTGTTCATTCTGCACCCCCTAAAGATCCAAACAAAATTTCTTCACAAATTAATATCGTTACCTCTATCGTCAAACGAAATACTTTTGCTCATTAAATATTTTAATTATAACGAGACGTGTTTCATTGTGGACACGTCCAATTAATTTTGAACTAAATTCAGATGGCGCGACTGCGTCACTGCACTGGCAAAAGTGTAACGAGCATCTATCGTCGTTAAAAACTGTTTCTAGCAACAATTATATTATGTCACAGACAAACACAGAACCTATCTGATTGAACACGATTTCTTAAAAGCGTGTAGTTATTTTAGAATTAGTAACTATAGTTCTGATTGCAACGAGCTCTGTGAATTTTCTTCGCATAATTACAGTAAATTCTCTCTAACTGTCCCTCAGCTGGTAAACAAAAATGGACGATTACCGGAGAGAATATCTTATAGTTAATTATTTTTATAATCGACAACCGGTAAGTACAAAACGAGTCGCGAGGTTCTAACAACCGCAACACCTCTTCCCTAGCTGTCCATCTGTGTTTAGAAGCCGACAGACAATTAAAGAGAATTTACTGTATATCCGCGCGCAGCGTTGCCAACCGTTGACCTGTCATATAAATTTCTGGCCGCGTATCTTTAGGCCGTTATCTTTCCTCGAGCAAGTTTCCTCTTAATTAATTCAACGATTACACTCGTCTATTTACGTAGTCCGAACCACGCGCGTCGAATTTATTTCGCCGGGCACAGCTTTCGGAAGTTTGTTCGACAACAGGAATACCGCAAACCCGCGTACACAGGGCAAGACCGCCGGTTTCTGGTCAATATTTCCACATTCCGTTGGATATTGTTTCGCAGTCTGTTCAAGCCGCGCTCCTCGGAGTTCCTTCTGGTTGCCTCGCGCCGGGAAAAATGAAACACAACGACCGTGGTTGGAATTATTGAACGGTGAAATGCCGCGAAATCAGTTTAAGCGGTCCGATTGCGTTAGGATGCCGACTAACGAGGCAGCATGTCGAGTCTTCGTTTAAACGATTCTCGAGTTCAACGTATGATTATTTTCACTAAGCATTTCACGTCGAGGGAGTTTCAGCGGCTCGTTTTTAAGATGGCGAAGATTTTTTGCGGTGAAAATTAATGTCTGTATCAATATTTTATTATTCTAACGGTCAACTCTTTGCACCCTAAGCGGTTTTCATTGTGAATCTAAAATCATTTCTCTGGCTCATAGTATTTCCATTTTACGAAAGTGATTCTCGTGACTCGTATTAACTATTTTTCACATCTAAACTTTGTTACCATAAAAATTATTTTCAACTGTGATAAAACAATTGCAGCTGCCTCGGAGTCGCTGTTCGAATGGAAAGGGTTAAATTACTTTCTGACAATCTCCGAGACTAGACACGCGAGTCGGAAGTCTCGAAAATGGCAACATTTGCTTTCGAGGGGGTGGACACTGTTGCGAGATAATTACATTTGGCCAACGCAAATAAAACGACTATCGGAGAATTGATTTCGTTGACTGGGCAAACAGGAGCTCTGTTATTACAGAATCGACACAGATAACCGAGAATTATGGGAGCGGGGGGGAGGTAAGACACGCGAGTTCAATTTCCAGTTTGATAGCGCAAGACTTTTCAGAAGGGAAACACGGCGGGTAGGAGATCGTTGCTAACAAATACTATTTTATTCGACGCTATCAAATGAATATACAATCGAGTATTTTATCTAGATTTAAATACGTCTGAATAAGGTTTTATATGTATTTATTTGAAATTTATTCGTATGACAGTTTAGAGATTAATCGATTTGAATGAAAATGATAAAGTGCTTCTTCGTGGTTTACCGATTTAAATATATCTTTTCACAATTATCTCTTTTATAAATATTAGGTAAATTGATCATTGACGCATGAATCTTTCTATGTGTGCAGAGGGTTGTGTTGGCAATTGTTTAAATTTTAACTCTTAAGTGAGTAAAAAACAAAACGATTAATAACATTGCAGTATTCTATTCAATTAAATGAGTTAATTTAAAAAGGGAGATCTTCTAATTTAGTTCGTTATATGTTATTCGAAGAAAATGTTCGTCTAAAAAGCATTCGGAAGCAATTCGAATAATGGCGGACGCCGGGAGTCTAATCAAGCAGGCAGGTTGCTTCTATTTCGTCGGGCCGTTTACCAGTTGCTTTGTTGTCCTCGAGTTCCCGGCAAACACGCGCGCCCCATAAAAATATGCGCTCCCGTGGGAGCCGTAATCTGTTGTTCGGAAAATATTGCATTTTCCGTGGGCGGGCGAGTATGCATTTACATACATGCATATCGAGCGTGGTTCCGCCTCACGGTGAAGTAAAACGAATATCCACGCGTTGAATAGATTCCGAACGTCTATGGCTGTAAAATTGAAATCGACATGCTGATAAGTTTCGCATAAGGGATGAACGATGGTCGGACGGCCGTGACTACAGCAATTTTCGTTCGCGTCGAGGGCCGGCGAAGCACCGACCAGATTTTAATAACGCGGAGGAAAAACGGTCGCGCGGCTTCCCCGTTTCTCGGACGGCGATAAAAATTCGCGGACCAACGCGAAACGGACCTTCCCCTTTAACGTTCGCGGTCCTCGCGCGGAATTGGCGTTAGGTCTCGCGGCGTCGCGGAATTGTTACGGACATCATTTTCGCGGAATTTAAGCGCGCGATTACCTCTCGGCGATCGACCGATTCGCGATCGATCGCGATCATCAAACTCGGCCGGAAACGAAAGGGACTGGCTCCGGACAAACGACTCGATAAAGTTAATGGGCACGCGGCGGAATCGTGCGCAAAATCAAAATTTTATTGGCTGTAAATATCTGGGCTTCGGTCGCCGTTTCATTGCAATCTGAATAATTTCATAGGATCTGCACGGGATTTAATGGTATTTTCTGCAACGTCGCATTTCACCGACTAATTTCGGAGGGTAGATGCACGTAAAAATTTCGATGCTCGCAACTGCGATACTTATTCGCACCCTCGATAAATTCAGATATTTCCACGTGCTAAATCAAAAATTTCATCCGGCGTGGAAATTGAAATTGAAAACGCTGTACGTAAAATTACAGTATTATATTTTTTTAATTTTTCTACTACTGTTTGTATTCGCCTGGCAAACTATACATTGTGATAAAAAAATTCGATCACCTTGATTTATTTACCATTATATAATTTACCTAATTATTTATATCGTACAGAGGGTATACCTCTCGATGAATTTTTTTGTAATATTAGAACTTACGGCTATCTTCCCGCATCTATTCAATAAATAAATAAATGAAACATTTCGCCAGCTATCAAAAATTGGGATCAAAATACGCGGCCCGATAAATTGAATTGTTACGTAACATTACAGTATCGCAGAACTCTGTTAACCAATTAATTACCGACGCTGTCCACCCGTTCCGTAAAACACACACCCCGCATCCCCTAGCGTGGAAGTTAGCGTCGCAGTGTCGGAATTTGCCAAAGATGAGAAGCGATACGGGTACCTGCGGAGAACTAGGGTGCAGCCGCGACGATTTTCGATCATGGTCGAACAACAGATTTCTGCTTACATCGACAGTGGAGGACAGAGTTATGGTAGCGAGTTAGGTTATGGTAGCGCGGCGGCCGATCCGCGCTGCGCAGATAAGAGGGACGGAGCCACAAATTTATTCGTTTATTCGTCGGCCGGTCGTGATCGGCGGCGTTTCGTTCCGCCCGTCGTCGTAATTTCCGCTGTATCGATGTTACTTTTCAGCCGCGCACGCGGTTCGATTAACAAGTCGACTACGTCGCGAGAGGATTCCGGCATCCGTCGGGTCGTCACGTACGCGGCATTAATTGACGGGTAATGGCTGGTTCCGATCTTCCTGAACGGACCTCGACCGGCGGACTCGTTACGATCTCGCTTGTATCGGGATTGTCATGCCGCTTCAATGGATTTGTTTGCGTGAAATTACGCCCGTTCATTCTGTCTTTTTGTTCGCGTGTTTTTTTCGCGAGCCGTCGATCCGCGGGCAATTCCGCTTTGCAAATGCCGCGGGGACAATTTCGCACTGCGAACGTCACTCTGCGAACGCCGTTTCGCAGATTGCGACAAAGACTTCCTGTAACTTATGTTCCATGAAAAAAAAAAAGGTGACCGGAATTTCTCGTGCTGGTAAACCAACGAAACTGCGCCAGAGTCGGTTCGAAAAGCACAGGATTGCGGTAGCTGTTCCCTTCGATTATCGCGGTGTTTGTTCATTCGGAATTCCGCTCTTCCCTTTTCTTTGGCGGAGAACCTCGAGTGCGGATGGAAACAGGAATCGAACTTCGTTCGACACGCGTGATCCGAATACCGGGGCTGCGGCCAGCACGCGCTGCCTCCACCCGCAACGAAGTTTTCGAGTCTTCGATACTGTACGATGCACCGTGCACACAGAGATTGTAACAAGTAAACGCGATCAAGAATTTTCGGAGAGCGTGCTTTTACAGGTTAAGTGCCGTTGAAATTTATCTCTATTCGATCGTGGTGAAACAGATCACCTTTACCAGTATTTCTGCAATATTGTTAACAAATATCGTTAATTTCGAAAGAACTGATTTCTAAAGAAATAATTGCGAAAGAGTTGATTGCAAAAGAGTTTCATTATGTAAAATGGATTTGATATTGTGGAAAGTTTTCATTTAGAATATATTTCCAACACGGATTTCCATTTATTCTCTCCGCGTAGAATCGCTTTGTTTAGACCGGTGCCGTAGAAATAAAAATTGAACGGACGTTTGAACGTTCCCAGAAAAATACGGACGCGAACAGGTGGAGGTGTAACATATTTCCCGGCGCGCGTTAGTGTTGCACTTTTGTGTCTTCGCGTGCGTGTGGATACCTATATACGGGTCACCACATCGATTACATGACTATTATTATTCGTGACGAAAAATGTTTCAGCGGAGATTTATACGGTAGCAGGTGTGACATATTCCGTTGCTATTTGTTTTACCGTGAGTGGTCGCGTAAAGGTCACGCGAAGGTCCACTTTGTTTGTTTCAAATGGAATGACGTCTCTTTCAATACTTCGGCGGATCCGGCTCGACGCTGATTACGAAAACGTGTTAACCCGACCCGATCCTTTGTACATAATGTTACACTTTGAAATAAAAGGGAGGGAACACTGTGAACGGCGAAGGGCTAAGCCCCTATTCAACTTCATCTCTAACATGATTTAGCCGAAACAGCATCGGTCCACTTGCCGTAAGCTGTCTTGAACAAGCCCTCTCCCCGCGCAACCCTTCAACTCACGAGAATGCTAAGCTGTTTGACATTTATCTCCTTGTTTCGAATTCCATTGACCTTTGAAGATTACCTGTCGCCACCTATCGAATGTCTCTGTGTAGGAGGTTAATAATACAGTCCCTCAATTCAATATGTACGGCGAGTTTCCAAGGATTTCATTTCTTCCGAGTATGTGATAACGATGTTGCTGAACAAAGGGCTTCAACATTTGCTGCTCGGTGCTCGTGAACTTTGCTTCTCTTAATGGTAAGTTGAGAGGATCGCCATGGGTTTTATTATGGACTTTATTTGAACCGATGTAAATAAGGTTCGTTAAAAATGTATATATTTATTTGTGAACGATATTTATTTATCTCTGAGCAGATATTTAACTAATTAAGAGAATTTCTTGCTATAGATAAATATTCTTTAATCTACTTTTGCTTAGACTTTGTTAAGGTATATTTCTAATTATTGTATTTATTGTTCCACTAGAGATAGTAAAAAAATATTTTCCCTTTAAATTTTAAAGCTAAATCGTCCATTCGGATATTTTATAAGCCGCTCTAATATTCTACCCTCGAGATTAAAATATATTTAAAGCTCTGCGTATCTGTTTACTGCTAAACTGAAATTTATTTTTAAAATTTTAAGCGCCGCGTTCTCTATCGTAAAAAGTTTCAACTGTGCAATTTGTGAATGTTCTCAAATCACTAGCAACTCGTTCGTGAAATAATAAACGAAGCTTCGAATGCAATACGTTGAGAATAATTACTGTATTAAAATAGAATATTGCACGAGATTAACACGGACTCGTTGAAACAAAAATTGTTAATCCTCAAAGCGGAGCAGGCTACGCAAACGAGCGGGGCACTCTTCAAACTTCGCAGCCGCGGAGCTTGTTTTTAACGATAATGTTTCGTGAAGTAATTGCGGGGAAGAATGGCATGTCGATGTCGAACAAATTTAACCCTTCGCAGTCGAAGCTATTTTAATTGTAAAACTGAAATGATCTGCTGGGTGATGGTATGTAACAAAGTGCACTCTTATGCATACGAAATTAAAATTGAAATTAAAAACTATTAAAAATTTTTTCAATTTAAACTTTATTGGTTTAGAAATTACGTTTGAACGTGACAGAACAATTTTATTGGCATCTCAGAGTCGTCATTCGAGTTCAAAGGATTGAATTTACCCATTACAGAGCAGAATCTCCAAGGCTTCGCAGAATTTCAGCTTAAACGATGTAAAACGAATTCTGCGCCCTGGTAATACGACGGATTACAGCGATCCGACCGGTCGAAAAGAAACTCGTCTTCCATCTGCAGGTGACGCAAAGTGCCAACGCGGGTATCCCACCATCCCTCGATTTTCCCGAAATGGAAGATTTCATTGTCGACCGGGAGCAGCCGAGGCTTCCGGATTAAATCGCGAACAAGCTATTCCAGATGGACCATTTGACTTTAAATGAATTCCCCTGCATTCGTGGCTAGCCGGAATCCCTTTTTTCGGTGTCATTTAATTCCTAGCTTTTTCCTCGATCTCCAAAAAAGTCTCGCGCGAAAAACGAACGGCATTGTACGCGTTCAAGATTTCACCGAAGCAAAATTCGACGATGTCCAACGATCCTCGAATTTCCATAATTTCGTGGTAAAATTCGGACGCGAAATGCAAGGAGTTTAATCCGCTAATTTCTGCTTCCGGTTAGCTAAACCCTTTTACATTTATTACTTTCACATAATGAGATTGCTGGTAATTGTGATATGTTTTATATAATTTTATTTAAATTGTCTAATTGTTTATGTTGTTCTATTATTTTATATTTTAAGAGAGAACCTTTATTGCTAAAGGGTATTAAAAATTATATTGGTTATATTGCTAATTTTTATGCTAAATAAAAATTGTCTGCATTAATTGCAAGACATAAAATCCGAGCAGTTTATTCCTTTCTGTAAAAATTTATTCAAGTTTATTCCTTTCTGTAAAAATTTGAACAAGTCCAAATTACTGTATTAATATTCCTAGCTTTCTTCGAACTCATCGCTGCTTTGTCAAATTGTATCTATTCATTTTTATCGCGGTCCAGTTACAACATATAATATAAACATATCGGTCACGTTATTTGATTTAAAGCGTACCACGCGCCGGCATAAATCTATCTCTGGCAGGAAATTCGAGAAGATCCAAAGGATTAATATCTGGCGTTTCCAGCCCTTGGCGAAAGGTGGCGGCTGTAAACTTACAAAATACAACCCCCCCGGCCGGTGTCGGCGTCGTATATCACGATGCCGGAAGAATTTCGAATAAAACAACGGGCCGTATTTTAACCGCGGGAGAAATATCACCCTCCGCGGGAGGAGGAATCACGAGCTAGGCGTGTGCGCTCCACGGCCTTGAACAGAGAGATTCCTGCCTCTCCGCCGAATATTCTTTCCGGTTGGCTCGCCGCGACACCGGCCACCGGATCGCTTTTCGATAGACCGAGTCGCGCGAGCGATCCGTACACAACCGTCGCCTGACTCGCCGAGAGAATTCCGAGGAATATTGTTCTCGAAGACCGGCGCGTTCAACGCAGTTATTACCACGGAATTCGCCGGCGCCCTATCCGTGATTAATCGCCGGGAGGGGGATCGCCGTGCGGCGTCTTGAAAATAAAAGGAACGCACGTGGTCAGTCGACGCGGCCGGCCGATTATCGATTCCGCGGTGGGACGGGGATGATCGGGAAACGGTTCCGTGAAATTTATTGTATCCGATATCGCGCGCCGGCCACCGTTCGTTATTTATTCAAATGAATTAACCCGCGGCGCCCCGTTACGCTCAGCGCGGCGTCTCGATCGGCCGTTTTGCAGCTGGGGAAGCGGATTTGCAAACCGCGAATGGTTACACACGAGTTTTCTCTTTGACGCGGTGATCGTCGATCTGCCGGCCCGAAAAGGGTTCCGGATCAAAGCAAGCGCCGGTGAAGTGCACGGTTTAAGTTTGTTATACGGACGCCACTCTTCTCCGGCTCGGCTGGATTTTGTTCGATTCTACTGGAATTTTGGTTACGTGAATAGGAACTGATTTTATTTTAAGGGATCGGAGGAGTTCGTGACGCAGAGCTTTTCGTAGCAGAGATCGCTTTTTTCAGCGCTGGCAGTTTTTATAGATCGTATTGGGTTTATTTGACGTTAAGGGAATTGATTGTGAAAGATCGACGAGGAATTGTGCCACCCTTATTTGACCGACTTTCGAATCAACGCGGGAATTTCTAATCAACGTGGCTCCGCTACAAGAATAAACTATTTGAATTAACTCTCGCACGCTCCACATTGCCGTGCCGCGAATCTTCAATATATTATCAAAATAGACTTCCGCGGTTAAATTAATTTGGGTAATGTTCATCTCCGATCGATTTTTAAAGAGAAACTAATATCCATCGTAATTTTGGAATCGTCACGTGTGCATTACGTTTATGGGTTAATTAAATTAATCGACGAGGATTAATATAAATAATTAACTTCGTACATCCCTATTTCGAAAACGAGGTATTAGCATACGGTAGATAATTTTGAGATCGTTACAAATAATGGAAAATTCATAATTGATCAGGATGTAATTGTTGAATAGAACTGATACGTAAAACAGAAATTATTATGACTTAATACCGATTTGGAAACAGTGAATTGTCAAATTGATACGATGAGCAAATTATGGGGGTCGCATGGTTCAATTTACATATAGACTATGCTGTTTAATTTCTTTTTTGAATAATTTTCTTCTCGACACTTTTATTATTCTAATCTTCTAGGCAATTTTATGCTCTGAACGAATCGTGTTTCCTATTTGTACATGCAATTTTACAGCTGTTTTATTCATCGGTATTCTTCCAAACGCACCGGCGAATTATTTTGGTAAATAAAGAGCACCGTTCAAAAAACGAAACGCTACTTTCGTGTCCCCCGAGCTAACAATGTAAAAAAATATTTACCAACGATAAAACACCACCCCCTCAAACCGTTTAATTCCCGGAAAAAGCTTTTCCGGTCGCCAACAGTTTCCGAAACAATCGACTGTGTACCTTGTTCCGGCCGTCCTACTATTTTTAGAGGACCGGGACGAACTAAAGTAATCTCGCATTAAAATTTTAATTTCTCTCATCAAGCTCCGCTAACAGAAAATTAATAATGCCTATAAATCAATCGTACAGCGTTAAGATCACCCTTTACTTAATACAACATGTTTGGAAGACGTATTCATGCCATTTTATAAAATTCAATTTTTCTTAATTTCATTATGTACTTGTTAGAAAAATCTGATTGTAAGTCTGGCAAATATTAAATGTTCTTTTAATTAAGAACAGTTAAATGTTTTTTAAAGATATTAATAGCTCTCTCGCACATACTGTGTGAACAAGTTAACTGCTACAATAACATCTACATAAATCGCACAAAATTAGATCAAATTAATACAAGAATGAAGAAGACAAGATTCTATTATAGAAAAGACTTTTGGATCACTCTTAAATCTTGCAGGTTAGGTTAATAAACAGTATGAAAAATGAAGATAAAATTTGACAAAAGAATATGTCCCTAAACACGACCGACACAACAGTCAAAATGTTGAACGAAACCAACCCACACTCTCGTCGCGCGAATCCCAGGGAAATGGATTTTTTTCCATTATTATTCTTTACTAACGAGCTTAGCAAGCCGTAACTAATACTGCCCAAACCCATTACGAATAAAAGTAAATTCCCGGCTCGGCGCAAAGCGTCACCGACAGCGGGCAACGGGACAGCGAGCTCGTTAAACCCTCCCATCCGGTTAATTAAAACGCACAGCTCGGGGGAGCACGTGTACTTACCGCACAATAAAAGCAACAGATCGGACAGCGCCAGATTGAACAAGTAATAGTTGGTCGGTGTCTGCATGTGCGGCTGCCTGTAGATGACGATGCAGGTGGCGAGGTTGCCGACGACCCCGGCGGTCAGGATCACGACGTACACAACGGTGACGGGCAACAGGAGCCTCCAGGGCAGGAACTTGTCGCCCAGAACCTCCCCCAGGTACTCGGTCTCGTTCAGCAGCTCGTAGTCGGTGGTGTTCGTGTAGAAGGGCTGATCGGTAACATTCATCGTTCGCGGATCTCTGTCGTCCACCGATCAGAAACCGATCCGCTCCGCCACACCGTTGCCACTCCGGCCTTTTAAGTCACGCACGAGTACACGTTCACGGTGGCGGTCATGTTTCCCGATAACGTTCCCCCGGGCCCGACCGGCGGAATCATTCGAAGGGCGGAAGGCGACTGGTTCCCGGATCGCGAGCAATTGTCACGTGTTCGTCCGCCGCGGCCGGGAACCTCTTCATGTTTCGGTAGCGCCGCGCGATAAAGCGATCGGACTTTACGGGGGCGTACGTGTCCGGCGCGGGGCCCCTGGGCTCGCCGATGGTAGAGACCAGGGACCGGTGAGATGCGAGATCCAAGATCCGTGGACCGCACTCGAACGCCCCGACCCGCTTGGCAAACCGTAGACAAGTGACGTCGTCCCGAACGTGCCGCTTCTCACCTTCGCGCGCCCATGCACTACGCATCCAACCCTCTGGCTTCAACCCCCTAGCCCGCCCCAACTCGACCAATAATGTCGAGCGCGCGGAACAATCCCGTTTGAAAGCCTCCGGTGGGAACCGACCGGGAAGGTCGCCGGGAAAGGATCCTCCTTAAATACAACCACCGGCTGACGTAGCCGACCCGCGACGACTTCTCAACGCCCTCGCGTTTCGCAAGCATCAATGAAAGTCGCTCTTCCGACTTGAAAAGTTAAACTGGCTCGCGGCCGCGATTAAGCCGCGCCCGCCGGAAGTGCTTGCACCTGTTATTGAATGTTAAACTTGAAATTCTATGTTCAGTTTATTCGATGGAAGTTGATCGTTTTATTAGTCGTCCTCCGAAAAATGCACCGTTCCAATTTTCTGCTTTTTGGAGGGGGGGTTCGATTGTGTTATATTGCGAAATAATTTTTATCCATCCCACTCGAATTTGGAATGCCGTAGATGGTTTTAATCATTTGATTGCAGTTAACCATTTGCAATCAAGGTCCTCGAAGCGGAGCTACTTGAAATTCATTTTCATATCAGCCCTCGAGTTTGAAGATAAATTTTAAATGGCTACGCTCCGGAGAAGTTAAGTGCAAATGGTAATGTCAAGATTTTAAGTTATTATATCATTATTTCATAATGTTGTCATATATTTATATTTTTATAATATTATATGATTATATTATTATATTACTATATTACTATATTACTATATTATTATATTATTACATTATTATATTACTATATTATTATATTTATATTACTACATTGATTTATATGTGAAGGATCCTTAAAAATCTGATAATTATCTGGAACAACTTCGTACGCAGAGAGCTAACAATATTTAAGTCTACGATAACGTAGAACTTTTGAATCGTTGGTTTACTCTATCGTCAGAATTTAACGCGAGACTCGATCGTTCCGCCAGCCCTTTGTAATGCGAGAGTTTCTCCATTAACGAATCCGCTGCTTTTTCGGGTCCGGGCATGTATGTGTTCTTGAAACACTTTTCGTGTTCTATAAATTCTATTCAAACTCGGAAAGATTGGCGAATTTGAACCATTCGTTGTACAAATAACGGCAACACGACAAATGCAAGGAACGAACGCTCTCCAATACTAAGAATACTTGAAACTTTTTAATTCGCTCCGTTGGTAGAAATCTAAAATTGCATTTTACGCTTCCGCGGCCCCTTCGCAATCCGAGAATTTCCCTGACGCAATTTTGCGCGTTTTTATCGCGTCCGTATGCTCTTAAAATGCTTTTCATGTTCTACATATTCTGTTCAGATTGCGAAAAACCGGGTTGCAGAGAGTGAATATTATAATTTTATTCACGGCCGCGCCGATTAGAACGCGTCCGTCGTTGGCGATCTTCTGAAAGAAAAAATAAAATTCACCACTGTTCACGGGAGAAGAGTAATTATTAAGTCCTATGCAGCCAATATATCGCATCGCATAACATCGCGTATTAAAACATGAATTGTTTAGATCCGATCCAAGTACATACCACGGCCGCGAACTTCGATCTTAATCCTTTAAGTCCTGTAACGATTCAATTCTGGTTCTCCGCGGCTATCGGTATCCGTCGGGGCTCGCTCGAATAAACGCAAACAGCGGAGATTGGGAACGCAAAGATCCCCGGTTCTCAGCGTCACTTTATTACACTTTTAATGGACGAGGTACTTTGGAACGCCCCCCCGGGGCGCGCAAAAGGGCGCGGTTAATTAAATCGAGCAATCAATGAAACGGTCAGCTGAGACTTCTGAAATTTATTCAATTTATTCCGTCGGAGTTCCCGCGTCTGCAGACGATTTTTCCGTTGTTCTTGAACGATAATTTTCACTTTCGTGCCGCGCGGATCGTTCCCCGATAGCTTCGAGCAGCACGCGTCTGCGACACGGGGCGTTCGCGTTAAAGGGCGAATTGGCTGCGCTCGAAACCCTCTGGGTCCTCTTCCCCCCTTCAATTTTTTAACCAGCGGTCGCGGCGCAATCGAACCCCGGGCCGAGGGTTTATTGGTACGATCGTTCCACGTCAAAACCGCGGGGAATAGAACCGTTCGAACGTTTCCCCGTTGCGTTCCCGCGGAAACGTTAACAGTGCGCTCTCTCCGGACTCCCGCCGCTGTATTACATATTTTTATCGAAATTCCGCGAGCTTGCGGTATCGGAAAAACATCAAAGGGACGGGGGGGGGGGGGGGGGGGGG